>NC_068357.1:48822202-49063496 GCF_020536995.1 Dreissena polymorpha | reverse complement strand
TTGTGTTGTTTGTAGGTACAGTTAAACGTAGGTATAACTTTGATTCATTTTGGTTTGTAAACCAGATTATTCCACTGACAACGCAATTCCACATATTAATTTCTCATTCCAACTTCACTTCATACACTGTTCTTTGTTGAATGCCACTGATTGGAGACCAATAGCCGAAGGAATAATCACATAATCTATCTGATATATTAACTAACGCATTTTTTTACCGATTTGTACTGTACTTGAATTAGTTTTGTATTTCTTCTTCTATTTCATTACTTCTCGGTGATATGACGTTGACGTTGAGTTGACATTAACGCAACTATATCTGATGTTCTGAACTGCACATTAATGTATTTTAAGCTTGTACAAACAAATTGTCAATATATTAAAAAATAAACACTTTTTTTCCGCCCTTCGAGTTTGCATATTTTCATTGTATGTATATTAAAACACTAGAATTGATTTTTTAAATATTAATTAAATAGTTATGTAACTATGCTTCATTGGTGTTTATTTATAAGAAGGAAATACTGAACCCATAGCAGGCCTCCCTCGCGGTGAATTTAGTGCATGCGCACCTATATCCCAGGCAAGTTTTGACATGAAGCACCTAAACAAAAGCTTGCAATTGCTGTGTTTGTATTATTTCTTATTTAGAAAAATTTTCTGAATATGTTGTTTACCCAATTAAATGTTCATTTGCCACAACCAAATATAATTTATTTAATTGGTGAGGTTGTTTCGGTTATAAGTCTTCTTTGGCTAAGGTCTACCATTACAGTTGATACAATATTTTAAAATAAGGATACATTTAAAACCACAGATGAATTGGTGTATACCAGCACAGAACCAGCCTCGATTTTGTCGGCAATAAGAATTACTACTTATCGTAAACATTTTTTTCTAAGCACCGAGAGCAAATTTAAAACCAAATAAATTAAATTATAAAAAAATATCCATAAGCGTAACCCACATAAATATCACATGTACAACAAAAAAGATGTACAAACAAACCTGATTTCGTCAATGTACGGCCTTCAATAAAAAGTCTTCCCCGCGCCGCGACCGCTTCTGGGTCCTTCACAAAGATGTGAACACGATACTTCATATTCGGTACCAGACCTGTCAATCTGGCCTCGTTAATTGACGGTCGTTTATATCTGTTCATCCCTGTCGTTCTCAGCGGCCCAAGCTGCAGCCCCTCGACTGAATTAGAAAACAAGCCCCTCGACTGAATTAGGATAACATACATAAATGCTATTATTCGTAATTGAAAAGGTAATGGACCAACATAAATAGCATATAAATAACTGCCCCATGTCTTTAGATCAACAGTTTTTTTATGGAACCCCTCGTCTGCCTCCTGCTGACAATTGATATATCGGCTGTTTCATTATTGAAATGATGTGGGTTTTAATCATATGATATGTGCTAATAATAGTATGCTGTGTGCTTGCCATTGTATGCTGTGTGCTTGTGAGTATGATGTGTTTTTTTGGGATTATTGCTGTTTGTTTGTGATGATATGCTGTGTGTTTGGCCAAGGTTTTGTGTTTGTCGTAGTATGCTGTGTTTGTTTTCATGGTATGATATGTGTTTGTCATGGTAATGCCGTGTGTTTGTCATGGTATGCTGGTGTTTCATTGAAATGATGTGGGTTTAAATCATATAATATGTGCTTATAATAGTATACTGTGTGCTTGCCATATTATGATGTGGTTTTGTTTGTGATGATATGCTGTTTGTTGGCCAGGCTGTGTGTTTGTCGTGGTATGCTTTGTGTTTGCCATAGTTTTGCTGTGTTGTTTTTCATGGTTTTCTGTTTGTTTGGCATGGTATGCTGTTGTTTGGCATGGTATGCTGTGTGTTTGTTGCACTATCCTAGTATCTAACTTTTGTCCTTTTCATTAGCTATGATGTAAATTGGCGTAATTTTCATTCGGAACAAGCGGTTCTTGTCAAAGTAAGTACATTTTTTGCTTACGCCAGTAGCTGACACTCACCACCCAGCTAACATTTGTATCGGCCTGATATTTGGACTATATAGGTTTGCAAATCGTACCTTTATCGGTAAGTAATTACACCGGTCCGAATCGCACCTGCACAACGACGCTACATCGCCCAATATCGACACATCATACTGCCGACGTCCAATTCAATTGTACAGGATATCAAAATTTCGGCCCGACATCGACACCGATATAAGTCATCATGTCCCGTAATTTGTTCGATATTTAGCACCGCCTTTTTACTGATTAAATAAACCTTTTCCACTGTCACTGAGCTAAAGATCTGTCAGAATCATTGTTCAATACTAAATATCGTGAAAAGAAATGGCTATACCATTTGTTTTTAACTAATTTATTTGTCAGTTGTTGTTTTTTCTTCATTCTGCCTATTCGCAACAATCACTAATATATCACGAATGAATCAATGAAGAAATATTCAAACGGGTCTTCATAAAACACATGACAACGAAAAAATAAGAAGTAAATCATGTGCATTATTTTGAAATGTTATTGGAGACAAGCCAGCCAATTATGACGAGGATAACCATTATGGTGGAGATCTCCAACACAAACAAAATACACGATATATTACTAGTGCATTGTAATAATTGTTTTTATTAAATAAATTCTCTTCAAATATTTAAATAAAGTCACAGATCGTACATTGTAATATGTTTCGGGTTCATAAACCAGTGTTGCGATGTCGGTCCCGTATCGGACCGATAGCATTCATGTTGCACTCAGTATACGTTATTTGCAAGACTCGGGCCGATGTCCTGCAATATTCTAATATTAGCCTTCTACACACCACCTTAATGTATTATGGAAATCTTTAAAGACATATATAACATACATATATATACAGGCTTTAAAACTCGGCCTCCAAGTGTGAGGATGAGTTGACACTCTGCAAATCATCCCAATTACCTAAATATGTGGCACTTTTCATTAAATTCGTTCAAGGAGTATAGCAGATTATTTATGGAGTTGATACGAAACAGTTATCAAGAGACTGTCACATGGATTATATATGACCCATGCAAAACTTCTACAGTCTTTAAATCATGATCAACCCGTCATAAATATGACATATGTTTCGAATAAATGGTCTTAATAAATTTTACAATAACTAAATAGTGTTCAATATATATAAAATAATTATTTGTTCTAAACCTAATAAAAAGAAGATCTTAAAGAGCACTCCCTGTTATCCACCAATTCATCATTTGTATAAAACATGCTAATACTTCTCTCATAGGCAATGTCGTATCCAAGAATGATTCCATGTCGATCCTCAATCTCCAGGGGGCAGCACTTCAGGGGTGATAGGAATCACTGCTGCTAGCCTATGAATCTCCATGTACGGACAGGTCCGGGAACTTTAAATGAATGTTGGGGAAATGGGAAAATCATAGAAGAAAATAAAAGCTCCACGTACCCGTTTATGAAAACTTTAAAACATAATAATTGTATACTGATATTTCAATCATCTATAAACTATGTGTTTTTTTCTTTGTATTGTTTATTCAAAATCGTTTCTTGTTTGTTGTTGGAATTTTCATTGTTTTTAGCAGTTGTTGGAATGATTAAAACATTTTATAACTATAAATGGCGCGGCAGAGGCCGACGCGTATCCCCACACTGAATGTTTGACCTAGGTGTGCCCCAGGGTTGGTAATGGGGCCATGCATAGACGAGATTGACCGCATTGCCATAGAGAAGTTCAGTATCAATTAGAAAGTGAATTGGTGTAGAAATGAAGAAGTTATAGTAAAGGCAATTTTGGGTGGGTGTGACCTATGTGGGCAGGGCGCCCCAGGGTTGGTAATGGGGCCATGCATAGTTGAGATTGACCGTCTTGTCATAAGAGAAGTTCAGTATCAATTTGAAGTGAATCGGTGTAGAATGAAGAAATTATTGTAAAAGGCAATTTTGGGTGGTGTGGTCTATGTGGGCGGGGGCGCCCCAGGGTTGGTTATGGGGCCATGCATAGTTGAGATTGACCCTACTGTCCTAGAGAAGTTCAGTATCAATTTGAAGTGAATCCGTGTAGAAATGAAGAAAATTATAGTATTTTTTTGGGTCAGATCAAAATTCCAAATAGTGCAGGGTCGCACATATGCTCATAGCTACCATGTGTGTAAGTTTCAAGGAGTTTGTAGGAGGAGATATTGGCCAGAACGGACGGACGGACAGACAGACGGACAGACAGACAGACAGACGGACGAACGGCGGAGATAACCACAATATCCCCACCTTTTTTTCAAAAAGTGTGGTGATAATTAATCACTTTTAGCAGGTAATTTTGTTTCTTGTGCAAATTGTGCACCAGTGATACATAAATCAAGATTGTGTGATAAGTTTTTTGGTTTTTAAATAGCATCATCAGTAAAGATTAAAAAATTGTTCTAATTCGTGACATATTTTCGTCGTTTTGGGGGGACGAATATCCCTCACCTTCTCCGCAAAATGGATGTATTTTTTCCCATAAAAATCCTAATATAATTAATATTTCTTATGAATTTTTTAAATAAGTAAATTTCTTTCAAACAAGTATTAACATGCTTTTTAATCACACTCACTGATGTTTTGCAAGAAGGGTATGTTTTTAAACTAACATGGATATTTATTATTTAAAATAAATTATACATATTCTTAAATTCCTTCTGTTTATGTTTACCCTGGAAGGCCCCAGGTGAAATAATATACCCGATTTTCTAAAAGATTAACAGATGCTGTGAAATTCAGTAAAATTACATTTTGTGATGCAGTTCTGTGACATAACATAAAGTATAAAAACGATCCCGATATGAAATTTCACTACAGCGGCTAAATGTACGAATATGTAGTATCAACTGACCCCCAGCATTAGTCCGTATGGTCAGCTCATCACTAGGTTTACCGATGAAGGACAGTATTCACGATGCAAATGCGCAGTTTGACCGTCGAGAACGGGGGCAGATTTTTCATCTTGTAGTTTGTTTTGACAAGAGTTGTCTGTCCATCTGGTTTCCAGTCTACGGGGTAGAGCAGGGACACAGGTAGATCGTCTTCCCGGAAGGTTCTCTTTTGCTGACCGTCCACCCAATACTGGATCTGTGGGTAAATCAAACGTAAACATGCCCAACTATTAAATCTTCTAAATTGTGTCGTATGAAGCTATTGGTCGTATCTTATTAAAAGCTTGAAATCGAAAAACCCTATAGCTTGTTATAAATGTCAATGCCTTACTGCTTTGGTTAGTTTGTATTGTTTGTGTGTGGGGGGGGGGGGGCAAGTTTGTTTTTCACAGACACCAATAGCTGAAGACTTGACATGATAATATATGTTTTTACCACATTAGCTCAAGACATTGACGTGGCCTTCATTATGTCAAGATAATACTGTGGCCAAGTTCCATTAAGAACGAGTAATAAATGTGACCCTAAAGTGGTAATACTTCTTTTCCAGATTTGGCCTGGTAACCTACTGTTTAAAAGTGTAACGATCCGTCCCCTATATATGTATAGTAACCTCTGACTTAGTGTCTTCATCTTTGGAATAATAAACGTTGACCCTAGAGGGGTAAGATTTTTTTTAAAGATTTGGCCTGGTGACCTAGTGTGTAGACGCAAGTGACCCAGATTCGAGTTTAGTATTTCAAGACAAACATTCAGAATAAATTTTACAAAGATTGATTCATACATGTGGCCACTACCTTTGTTACAAGGTTGTTCAAAGATGTTAATTGGTGATCAGGTGTTAATATGCATCTTACGCTGATTCAAATGCAGCCAAGGTATTGCAAAAATGAAAATTCTTAAAAGTTCAACAAACAGTGTATCCTTTGAATTATCAATAAATTGTAACCATTTAAAATTGTATACGATAAAGGCAATCGAAATGACAGATATATCCTCCGTCGTGATTGTTTGGACTTAAGTCAGTGACTTTTAGGTGGTGTTAAGACCGCTCGCCTTCTGCAGAGACAAACTTCATTTTTATATCAGGTAAAGGGCATAACGAGAGAAAAGATCAGCTTTTAATAAACAACCTTCAGGTGTGATCTTTACCATAAGTCGTTACCTCGTGACGACTTATGCTTTCTGCGTGTGGTCCCCATGAGCAAAACATATGAGCCAAGTTTCATTTAAATTCTTCGTAAAATATAGGGAATATGAAAGCGACATAACCATGTAACACGCAGTCATATTGATGATCAACTCGTGTTCCTTTAAAAAACCCGCGGAACAAAATAAAACTCGTGACAAACCCTGAAGCCCTTGAATTCCCCGCGAACGCTAGCGGTCTGGCCTTTTTTCTCAAGCCAAAGATCATCCCAGGAGAATGTGATGGTGGCGCTCGTGGAGCTGATGTTTGACACAACGAGTCCCGAAACCCTGCCTAACGGCACTGTGCAGAGAAAACATTCGATTCTAATGATTAATCATGTGTCTATGGAGAACGAACACAACTGTGATTAAATCTGCGGAGCTTATTTTGCGATGCAACAAGGCCGGATAACCGGCTGGTATGTACTGTAATGATAATCATGATTTTTAAACAAGATTATCATATCAAATATAAATAAAAGCATAAGGTCATGTTAGCAGCAATGTATTTTCTTTAATTATCCCCACACTTTTTGAAAAAAGGTTGGGATATTGTGGTTATCTCCGCCGTCCGTCCGTCTGTCTGTCTGTCTGTTCGTCCGTGAAACTTACACACATGGTAGCTATGAGCATATGTGCGACCCTGCACTATTTGGAATTTTGATCTGACCCCTGGGTCAAAAGTTATGGGGGTTGGGGTGGGGCCGGGTCAGAAATTATCACTCATTTTTTTTAGGTTATTTACATCTACTTGTCCAGTTCTACACCGATTCACTTCAAATTGATACTGGACCTCTCTTATGACAATACGGTCAATCTCAACCATGCATGGCCCCATTCCCAACCCTTGGGCGCCCCGCCCACATAGGCCACACCCACCAACAATTTCCATTTACTATAATTTCTTCATTTCTACACGGATTCACTTCAAATTGATACTGAACTTCTTTTATGACAATACGGTCAATCTCAACTATGCATGGCCCCATTACCAACCCAGGGGCGCCCCGCCCACATAGACCACACCCACCCAAAATTGCCTTTTACTTTAATTTCTTCATTTCTACACCGATTCACTTCAAATTGATACTGAACTATTCTTATGACAGTATGGTCAATCTCAACTATGCATGGCCCAATTACCAACCCTGGGGCGCCCTGCCCACATAGGTCACACCCACCCTAACGTGCCTTTACTATAACATCTTCACTTCTACACCAATTCACTTCTAATTGATACTGAACTTCTCTATGACAATACGGTCAATCTTGACTATGCATGGCCCCATTACCAACCCTGGGGCACACCTAGGTCAAACATTTGGTGTGGGAATACGCGTCGGCCTCTGCCGCGCCATTTCTAGTTATCATTGCTTTTCAGCCAATTAACAATAATATGTATTAAGTTTAAACCTATTTTATCGTGCGTGATTGCATCAAAAGCCAAATCTTATTGAGGACCTCTCGAGTCTGTTTCCTTCGAAGAACCAGTGTTTTATTTAAGGGAGATCTTAAGAATGCCCCCTCAGTGGTGAATTGAACGAAAGACCTACAGGTCGCTAGGCAGACACCATAGCCAATAAGCCACATTGTTATTCTGAAAAATGTATATACAACCTACATTAGTTTGATATCTTCTCAATCCAAAATGTTGTTTCTTAGCAAATTGAAAATTAATTCCGACTTGAAATATAACAATTTGATAAGCATTTTGTAAGACAAAGGAAATTAAAAATTTGGAGTGAATTTCTTCTTTTATTCATTCAAGCATTAAAAATACAATTGAAAAAAGCTCCTGTATTCCAATAACATTTAGCCATGGCAATTTCATTATAAAAACACTAAAAGATTGGTGCAAATGATATGTCCATGATATTTATTACTAAAGATTAGAAATTTTAAGGGTTCTCAATGCATAAATATAAATGCAATGTAGTATAATTTTCAACTTTTTCTAGCAATTCAAAATACATACCATCTTCATAGGAATAAAGCGTAAAGTTATCAACTTTGGCCGACGAGTTGCCCATGATATTTTTCGCCTGTATTTTCACCTGGTATGGGTAATATGGTTCGGTTGCGTCGACCTCGACGCTATTGTTGCGCCAGTCATTTAGAAGTATGGTCTTCATAGGGTCGCCCTGCCGCTGATATGAAACCAAGTATTTGAAGCCAGCCCCGTTGTGCTCCATTTGATTCATTGGCTGATGGAAGAAAGACGTTAACAATTTTTGGTTTGCGGTTTTGTGCGTATCAGTCTTTGAATACATTAGATTACATTGGCGATATATTCGAGACCCTTTTTATTGTGAACTTTAATTATTTGAAAAATTCATATGAATTGATTAAAGAAATAATTTAAAAAAAACAATAACAGTTTTTTCGACACATTTTACTCCTGCAAATTGTGTGTTTGAGTGATAAAATACCATAATTTCGTAGTTATGAACACAATCTTAACATATCAAATACTGTATAATCCGCGCGTTTGTGGAAAGTATTGTTTGGATATTGTTTACATCTTTATAGTCGAGTTAAATTTAAACTTCATGTATGTTTTGCATAATGACAGATATCAGTTTCTACCAAAATTTGTTTTGTTTACCGGGATAAAATAAAACCATCGATAGTAATTAAACTGCATGATAATCTATGAAAAACTCACACTCCACTCAATCTTTAACTTATTCCTTCTATTCCTAATAGATTTCACGTTGGCGGGATTCTTGAACGGAACGGTCGGATTCGTTCGACATATGGTCAATGTCTGTTTACTAGGAGCGCTCAAACCGATCTGGTTATGTGCAATGACACGGAAAGAGTAATTCACCCACGGAGAGAGGTCAATGGTGGCAGTATTCTCCGTGTAGTCCACGGCTACCGCTGATACCCACCGGTCGGGGTTAAAGGTCGTGCTGTACTGAATGATGAAGTACGTGACAGGTTCATTGTTTGCAATGCCCTTGGTCCACCTAAGCTCAGCTTTGTTATCCCAGTTTGGGCAGCGATAGATCTCCACGCTGGTTGGTGGGTTTGGTCGAGCTGGATAAAAAACAGTGAAATGTATTTATCAAAATTATATTTTAATTTACACCGGCCCTTGACCATGTAAACACTTCGCTTCAAGTTTAGTCTCAAGCTAAGAATATCCCCCCCCCCAGAAGTCACATGTCTTTATGTGTGACATGAAAATATAGAATATCGGTCAACGTTGTGTGTTTGCCTGATGGATTTCCCGCGTTATCCACAGTAGTTCAGTCACATCACGGCAGCCAATATTCTTCCCCAGGTTAGCAGGTGTACCAGGACTAAGTGAAAATACCTATGCCAGAAACTGACAGCTGTCCTACTTGAAACTGAGGTAGGGTTGAAATGGCCGTAGAAATGATTTCATGACAAATCCCCACACAATGGTATGTATCCGGACCGAGGATCGAACCCGCGATCCTCTGATTTGTAGTTCAGCACTCTACTTAATGAGCAAGCCGACCAGGTCTACTGTCAAAGTTGAAAAGGCGCGTTACTTTTGTACTTGTGTATATGGGACGATGTACTCTTCCAAATCACATGGTACAATGTCTGAAAGTTGTAATGGTGTTTTGTTGCATATTTCAGGAGAACGCTCGCGGACATGTGTCTTTCTACCGACATAAAGACAATTGGAATAACAGACAGACGCCCATATTGATTCCAGTTAACCCGCCTTTGCAATATAATGGGGTAAAATAACGAGGGTACAATACAATATTGTCAAAAATTATTACGGGAATGCTTGTTTGATATTATAAAAAAATAATACTTGAAAGTATTTTACTTAGATTTAGCGCATGAAATTTTGTAGACTTGAGGCCAGATCTTTTTGTATTATATCAAAGAGTTCATAGTGTAATTGGTAGTCTCTCAATGTCGCTATGGTATATACAATGCTTCTTATAAAATAATGTAATATAATGCCAAATGTCAGTAAACACCACATCAATATCTTAGAGACAAGGGTCTAAAATCCATTTTACAATAATTATTAGTACTCTGCGTTACATCGTATAGCGAAGTACTTTTGTCCTAACGGACATGATTAGAAAACAAACCGGTTTGAAAGAATTTTTCTGCACATGGCTTTTTATAGAAATAAATAGCGTAAGCAATCATTGCAAGCGAGGTCGTCAACGTAGCAACATCGTGCAATCAAATTGATTAACACATTAGTTAACTGTGTTTTATTGATGATGAAAAGTTGAAGTCGACATAAGCAGAACACAGGGCATCGATGCTGCTAGATTTGGAAAGCATCATTGAAAAGATAAGTTCTTACACAAACGTGAATATGTTAAATCCCTTAAATTGATTCTCGAGCATAGTATCGAGGTTAACGAAGTAGTAACAAAGAACAAACGATGTATATTTCGAGTAAAATTAATTAGCACTAGAGAAAGCCGATCAATTTACAACTAGAAATATTGATGGTACGTGGCCGAAATCATAGGCGGGTACAAGTGGGGCAGATGCGGCGTACGCCTTCCCCCCTTAAAATCGCCAAGGTCAAGTCAAACTTTGCGATTCTGATGTATCCCTGTTCTTCTTTATAGTATTTCTTCCGGCTATATACATCCGTATTACGTATAAACTATGCACTTTGGGGAATTATTATAAGGTACTTTGATGAACATAAGACGTGACATGCTCGAGAAGTGGTTGTCAAAGCCTTCAAAATCACTAAAATCGTGGAACTTACAAGGTGCTTGGCCCCCACCCTTTGGCCCCCTAGCAGGGCTTAGCCCTGCACCCACCAGGGGCCCTTCCTGGACTCCCAGCAAATCTTTCAATACCCCCCCCCCCCAACCAAAAATCCTGTAACCGCCCCTGGAAATCTCGCGGAAGGTCATTATTGGAAGAAAAATTATGTTGAACTTACTAGAAAATATATTGCTATTCTTTGTGTGTTGTATACATTAAATATGTTTATATGTAACTGTTTTACGAGGTACACTTTCGATGTAGTTTATTGCGGTTATAAGTTAACTTTTTCGGTAAAACGGTAACGTACAAAAAGATCTGAAAGTCGCAATCGATCAAAACGATCTTAGTGTTAATGGCCAAGCTACGTGAGGCTGCTCATAGTTAGTACGTTTTAGATGTAGTTAATTGCGGTTATAAGGTTTCTTCTCTGTCAGATACGGTAAAGTACAGAAAGATCTAAATTCGAAATGGATCTAAGGATCCTTGTATAGCAATGGATCAAAAGAATCCTTGTATAGAAATACATAAAAAAGATAGACTGAAAAACCACGTGTCATTCAACATGTTGTTAATACGCTAACAGTTGTATAAAATAAGAATTGGAAGAATCGATTTATTCGAAAGAAAAAACCTACTTTCTATATTAAAGGAGCGTATCATAACATTGATACATTCACGGAACATAGAACATATTTTGGTTTTAGTTTTAGCTAACAAGAAAATAGCAGGCAATGCTATGATTTTATTAGCTTCTATTCGGCATTAAAACCACCGATAATATATTACTCAAGCTCGGTACAACTAAAAATAGTTCTAGTAGCATTCCTTACGTTCAAAGTATTGTATTGATCTCCGCTTTCTGTCCGTCTGCCCTGGCCACTTTCTCCTCCTACACTATAAGCACTAGAACCTTACACACATGGTAGCTATGAGCATATGTGCGACGGTGACGGTGACGGAATTTTGATCTGACCCCTGGGTCAAAAGTTATGGGTCAATAAATGGGTACAATGGGTAAAAACACTCATTTTACTGACAACATGCGACGCACATGATAATAACTTTTGACCCAGGGGTCATATCAAAATTCCAAATAGTGCAGCGTCGCAAATATGCTGTTCGTACCCAATTTTTTTTTGTACCCAAATTTTTGTTCGTACCCAATTTTTTTTCGAACCAAATTTCTTTTTTCGTACCCTAATTTTTTTCGTACCCAATTTGTTTTTCGTAGTACCCAATTTTTTTCGTACCCATGTTATTAGCCCTCCCAATTTTTGTTTCGTACCCAATTAGTTTTTCGAACACATATTTATATATTGGCATACTTTTTTCGTACCAAAATTTCAACCATCCATGTCCACATTACCCACCCCGTGGCCCCACCAACATAGGCTTTACCCACCCAAAATTGCCTTTTAATAAATCATCTATGCGGCGTGGGGATATGCGTCGGCATCTGCCATTTCTAGTTTTAATAGTTCTGTTTTTGGATGCTGGTATACATGACAAATAAGAATATGAAAAAACATTACATGCAAGTTACTCGACGAGTTTGGGTGTTCATTGACCCAAGAAAAATATATTTGGATTCCTTCTCATTGAGTAGAAAGGCTCGGGCATGTGCTCGATATGCATAAAATCAGTTGTTCCTTAATGAAAATAGAGGAGTGGCTAGGCTTGAAACAAGTATATATTCGATGATCTATCAAATTCATCAAACGAAAGAAAAAGTAGTACCTATTAGATTACTAACTAGTTTTGTAAGACAGATAAATTAGTTTAAAGTGTGATCGGAAATAAAGTTAGGTTGCTAATAATACATTTATACAATTGCACACATGCCAGAGCTAGTTTACTTGAAACAGAGCTAGTTCAAAAGCTCCCGTTATTGTGACGGAGCAAGTCATTTCCGAACTTACGTTCTGGGAAGAAAACACTTGGCAGTTAAGCAACAGTGGAAAAGATTTCAAACACAATCAGGTTTTTTTTTGTTTAATATATTTGCTGATGCAAGTAGCACAAGTTATGGAGGTGTTATAAAAAGATGTAGCTTAAATGTAAATAGACAAAATGAGAGTCAAGTTAACGATTTTCATAGAATTAAAAAAGCAAATTTATTTTCCAACTTGTTTTATTCCGTTGCCGAACTGAGTAAAGGAATGTACTCACGGTCTTTGAGACCCGAAAATGATACAAATTTGAATGCAAATGAGCTTAAGGAAAAGAGCAAGCTGTTCCCGGAAGTGAATATATTATTAAAGGAAAAAGAAGGGTATTCAATGTTGATATTGTAAGACGGACATTTTAGATATTCTGTAAAATATTGCAAAAACTTTGGTAGAGACTGTATGATTCCCGGTTGTTTTGGTAATAATAGATCATCATTTAATAAGAATTATTTGTTCAATAATATTCACAGAAAGCGATTAGAGGGCGCGGGCTTGCATGGGCTACGCAGAGTTAAGATAAGTTGGCGGACAGAATGGCTGTATACCTAGAACAATCAAGAGCAGACAAAACGGCGAAGAAAATAATTATTCATTTAAAAAATTTCAAATACTGCGAAGAAAATGCGGTCATCATGCCAGCCTTACCTATATCAGTAGAAATGTAAATGACTGTAGCGATGGATCAAAGAAAATCTAATAAAGTTTTTACATTTGTGTTTTAAAGTATTAAATGGATTCATTATATAAATGGTGTACATGATACAAGGAAAGTTTTATCAAACAATTATTAGAAGCTTCAAATCGTGGGTTTTTCAAACCAGCTCACAAGAAAGATGTACTTTCATAAGAGATGATACAAATATTATGTTTGATATATAAAGATTATACTGATTTCATTGATTTAGGAGAGCAATGATCATTTGGGGTATGAATGTATCATAGCGTATGAACGAAGTAAGTGAGATTCGTTGGTATGACGTACAATTAAAATTTGATTATTTGGTTATTAATGTACGCCATAGCAAAACTGGCATTGATATGAATGGTTCGGAGAGTCTTATTACAAAAGGTACAACTACAGCTTGCCCATATGGCATTTTAGTAAAATACATGTTATAAGCAAAATTGTCAAATGAATTGTTGTACAAACCAGTTTTTTCAATACTTCATCCTCATTGGTAAAGAAATACAACAAATAAGTTACACAAGACCAAGAGAATGTATTATTAAGAAATTGAAACTAGTTGGTCCCCAACTTGGCCTTGGTATGCACTTCATAAAAGCTAGTGTTGCCGCCAATGTGGCAAAGGCTTCGTGCGTTTTAGAAAGATGTTTTAAGAGGCATGGGAGATGGATATGAATTAATTTGAAATTGATATTTAACCTCCTATACTTTGTATTGTCTAGGCGTCTCTCGCAAATCGCACAACAGTGTTATTGTTCATGTTTGTTTAAAACAAAGTTATGACTTATAAGAACTCCGCGTAACATCGTATAGCGGAGTACTTTTGTCCTGACGGACATGAGAAAACAAACCGGTTTTGCAAGTTTGTTTGTGAATGGCTATTTATGGAAATAAATAGCGTTAGAAATCTGTTCTAGCGAGGTCGTCAACGTGGCAAATTCATGTTTTGTATGAGTACATGTTTAAATGTATATTTTATACATATGCTGGTTGATTTTACGAACATGCTCGGATAAAGGCCGTTATTCCTTTATTCTGAAGAATGGACAAAGTGTATTGCTACGGTCCACACGTTTCTTCCTTGGTCGGGTAATACCACAAGAGAAAAGTATTGAGAGTTGTTCGTTGGCGGCTACCATTCTTGTGATGAATATAAAGGTAAATTTGTAGTTAATGCTTAATCGTAATGCGGTTTAATTTTAAACCGTCATTTTTTAGTTTGAACAGTCAAAATTTACAAAATATGTACTACCAATTTTATCTGAGCATGCATTTATGCTTATGATGCAAATATGATTACGTGCACATCAAGTATACGTGTTAGTATAAATAAGATGTTTTGCATAAGTGAACTTGCTTTATGAAATGCATGTTTGTCTTGAAACTCTGTGCACATGCGGCCACAATATATGCGTCCCTCGCAAATCGCACAACATTGTTGTTGTATTTGTTTGTTTAAAACATTGTAAGGACTTAGTCTGACAGGCTACTCTGCATATTAAGGATCAATGAACAGATCTGCTTGTATCAGAGCCATTGTTAGCAGTCATCTCACGGCAGACACGTGGCTTCATTTTTCCATCACATCTATTAGTGTATTGGTTTTAATTGCATCGTTTGTTTTACTGAAAAGATGTATACCCCTAAACACTAGGTATTCACAAATTGTATTTCACCCACCTTTCACAGTAAGGAATGCGTGTGCTCTGTCGGTGTCCAGACCGTTGCTGATTACGCACGTGTAGACCCCAGAATCTCTAACGATGGTGCCAGAAATGGTAAGCGAATTATCCCAGAAGTTCTGTTTCATCCTGTTTTCAGTGGAAGCGACAGGTTTATCGTCCTTCTCCCAGGTTACGACCATATTCCGCGCCTCGTTGAAATCTGTGGACCCTGAGCAAGTGAATTTTGCGTCAAATCCCGCTTTAACAACCAGGTCTTCCGGAAACTGCTCGATGCGAGTTTTTCCTGAAAGTAAATGGTTTATCTGATTTGTAAAGTCACATTTTAATCATTTTTCTTTTTGAGGTTATGATTTGCCGTTGAAATAACCAACATAGGAAAGCAAATCATATCCACAATAAAATAATTAAAGATAAACATTGAGTACATTTTAAAAATTAAATTAAATTTCTCTGAACAAACATATTGTTCATGCGTTTTCCATCACAATTTATTCGTTTGATTTTAAAGGTTTAAACAGAGCTTTGTCAGAGGCAACGTGCCTGGATTATAGCATGGTTGTAGTTGGGAGTAAAGTGGAAGAACAGGTTATTAGATAAGGGCTTTTCGTTGTCAGGGCAAGCAGTGGGTCAGTACTAGGTATCCACTCTCTAACTAAAACAAGAATTGATATATCTTACCGTATATATATATATATATATATAAAACAAGACACAATATGTATGTATGTATGAAGTTTTAACAACATTTGTATCAATTCATGTCTTACAGAATTACTTTTTTATAATTTTATTAATGCTGACCTTTATCCCACCAATCCAATTCGCAACCAAAAGCAACATCTGTTTGTTTGAATATAAGTCGCATTTATTTTATTTAGCAGTTAACAATTGTATATAAAGCTGAAGTCGTTTCCGGAATTTCATTAAATGACTGAATGCATTGTTTAGTCATTTCGTGAAATTCCTGAAGAAATCACACATTTCGTGAAGTCATTAAGAGAAACAGCCACTACAAGAAATTCCTGAATCGTAAAGGAATTTCGTGAAATGCATAGTTTCACAGATTTACATATATATTTTATAGCAAATATGAACAAGTCTCATATCAAGTAAGGTCTATCCCTTTCACTCTTATTCCCCCCCCCACCTCGAGTTTCTTATCGGATCTGCTGTATGAAAAAGGATCTACCACTCTAAAAAACAAATCCGCATATCCTGGAAAACTTGTATACATGCGAGTAATAGTTCAGGTTCACTGCACATCTTCTAAATGAAATGTACCCAGAGGTTATAAAAGAAAAACATGAAATGTATAGACGGACGGACAGAGGAGATGAACGGACGGACGGAGGGAATGGCACCTGTAAAACATTTTAGGGCATTTATGAATCTGAAACTGAGTAAAGTACTTACTTTTAACTTGCACTGAACACACTTTTGCTGATTTCACAACGCCAAACTTGTTTGAGGCCTTGCAGTGGTATTTACCTGCATCTGCCACTGTCACATTCTGTAATGAAATGCTATCAGGTCATGGTACTTACATCCACACCTGAGTTTTATGCAATACATATTTTACTCTTTCCAAAAGAAAATGATTATGTTTAGATTTATAGATTTGTTTAACATAATTTGGTAACAAAGGACTGTTTAATATGTACAATACAAATCGAAATTATAAAGATTTTGGAACTGGACATTTAAGCTTCTGATTCAGTGCGTAGTAATTTATGAACGGTGTTTTTTATATTTCCAAACAACTTATTATTAGTGTTAACTTATACTAATTTAGAATTAGTCCCTAAAATGGATGTTCATGAAATATTATATTAGCTTTATATGATATGACATCAATCTCCTAAATAATAATAAAATACCATTTATTATCAGGAATGTGATTTAAGAAACACTTACGGGTAGAAAATACCAACCTACCATTATTACTGAGCTCACCAAAATTTTGTAACGGCTCTGAAGTGCTCTCACTTGATCAATGTACAGAAATGTTCAAAAACTTGACCTGTTTACAAAACTTTTTACAAAGTACAAAGTTAATAAATGTAGGTTCCATAGTTGAAAAACGTGTTTCCAGAGACGTTATCTGGTAAGCTAGCGTTTTGTTGCATTCAACCCAGATTTGAACTCAGCCTAGATATTGTCAAGAAAAAAACATTCTGACAAAGTTTGATCAAGTTAAAGTCATATATCTAGTTTGCAGATTGGTAACAAGATTTTTATAAGATTTGACTAGTGACCAAGTTTTTAAACGCACATAACCTAGATTCAAACTCTTACTATATATTGTCGAAATCAACATTCGGAACAAGTTTCAAGATTGAGTCCTAAATGGGGTTTCTAGAGTGGTTTTAAGTTGTTTCTCTGACTTGACATGGTTTTCAATCGCATATGACCCTAATTCAAAATCGGTCTATTTATTGTTGACATAAACATTCTGACCAGGTTTCATCCCGATTGAATGAAAAGTGTCAACAAACTAAAAGTTGACGACACACAAACAACGACCCCTGACGAATGGCGCAGCACATGTGGTTATCCCAATAGCCCACCACTAAGTTGAGCTGAATATAGATACAGTAAAGTTCAGGAATTTTTTGAAAGTACTCATTGCAATAAAATTCCAAAACTACTTAATGACAATTAAAGATCCATAATGTTTTTTCCTATCTTTAATGGCCGCTCTATCCCCAGAAAACGCGTACCGAAATCTTTAAGCTTCCAGATGGCAGGATCTTGAACCTGCCCCCAGTGATGAGCGTCGTGTAGCGGTACCATTCTATCAGAGGATCCGGTTTGCCTCGGACTATGCATGGGATGATCACCGACTGACTCTCGGCAACCTTTATGCTATCCGGCGGCTCCTGCTCAATCTCAGGTGCCTGGTCTGTGCAACAAAGGTCACGTGTATCAAAGACTGAGATGTTAGCTTGTTTGTATCTTTCAAAGTGTCATATCATGCTTTCCAGTTAACTGAAAGGTTTACCTTGTCAAAGCTGATTTACACATGAGGGATACCCATCCATCACATGCAGATAAAAGGTGTAAAAAGTAACAAATATTTTATTAATATTGTATGTACTTAAATGTCTAGACTGTTTTTTAAAATTATGTCCTGAGAGCTGACAATTAAACAAAATTAACAGACAACCAAGAGCACTTACTTATGACATTGAGGTAGACATTAGAGAAGACGTAGCCATGCTTGTTGCTGGCATTACATTGGATGCTCATGTGATCTGCAAGAGTGAGGTTTATCAATGCGATGTTGTTGTGGCCAATTTTGTGAAACCTTGGATTGTTGTAGATTCTGGGATGATCCCAAACATTCTCAGTACTAGGGGCTGAAAACAATATACCAAAATAACAAAAGATCATAAAATCAGCGTTGTGTGTTCTGTGAAACATTTCTAGCGATGTGGAATACCGTATCCCCTCTTACTGGGTTTACCAACCTTTTCAAGTGTAATAGAAGCAGTAAAGTTAATAACTATTTGTAAAGTTACCTCACTTTCAAGGAAGAGAAATCACGACTCTTAAAAATATGAAAACAGTCTCAACCAAAAAAAGTTTAACAAATCATTAGACATGGGTCCAAATGTCATAAATGCTATTACCTTTCAGTTGCTTCAAATCAGTTATAATAAATATACCCATGTGCACAATTTGAAGTGCTTATGAACAGGTTTATAAGGTGGTATCAATTTATAAAGTATAACTAAGCCTAAACTGCCATGTTTGGCTCTTCAAAGGGTAATTTGTATTTCTAACAAGAAATATTAACATAATTGTTTTACCGTACTGAATGTAAAATGCTGAATATGTGGAATGGAAACACCAGGGGCAGAGGTTTAAGGTTTGTTTACATACAATATGAAACAAGTGAACTTTGAAAAAAAACAATAAAAAAAACACTATTAACTACACTTTTTTCAGTTAGAATAAGCAAATGTCCACCGTAAACAAACTACACTTTATCTGCGCAACAGCATATGACCACACTAACCCAATTCTCCCTCGCAAACTTACAATATGATAGTGGGACACCGTTGATGAACCAATCATACACAGGGTCTGGCACCCCTTTAGCTTTGCAAATAAAAGTTGCAATCTCTCCTTCCGATTTGTCTTGGTCCTCTGGTTCCTTCTCCCATTCGGGTGCCGCTTAAAGTGGAAAAAAACGTTAAAAGATCTGCGATTCGTCATCTTGTTAAATAAGTTAAGTTCCGGTAAACAGCGCTTTTTTAAATCAAGGACAAAATACAGAATTCCCAATTGTAATCTAAAACATAATCCCTACACTTAAGAAAGTCGCATCAATTTCATGCCAATGAATTAATAAAATCTATAAGTTGTATGTAACAACGAGAAACATGCTCGATCGATTCGGTTTATATTATACAGTTGGTTCGCTCCATTTGGCCATTTCTGTTCTAATGTTTCATTGAATTTGCTGGCGATGATTGTTTTTAATTTTTAATTTGAAAACTAAGGCATTTTTGTAAATAGTAGAAAGGTATATCAGACACTGGTGCTATCACACGACACGAGTAGAAACAGACAAATCCACTATTTTCTACGGTGACAAAGAGAGAAAGGGTAATAATTAAGCATAAAAGATCGCAGTCAAAATTCGTCCTTTCTTTACAATCATATACACATTGTGGTCATTGATGTAAGAACGTTTGAGCAAGATTAAATCAGTATATAATTATGTGTTAACAAACGAATTTATATATCCCACGGTGGAAAAATAAACGTCCTTAATATTTCCAAACAATTCAACGCTTAAATTCATTTCTTTATGATCATATACACATTATAATTATGCAACTGTGAATGTTTGAGCAATTTGCACTAAAACGTTACAGAGAACTTGAAAATACAAAATGTTCAGATATATTCAATAATATTAAGGTAATTCAATTCTGAAGTTATAAACAAGATAAATCGAGTAGTTAAAGAAAATCTTAACAAACGAGCCTCAGAGGACTACATATTATATATTGGAAAAAGAGACAAAGGCCCTAATTCTGCCAAAACTTGCCACAGTCCAAATTTCTGCCTTTGGGCTTATCTTCATTTTTAGGTCACTCAGCTGTAAGAGTTTGTTACGGAATCCAATCCGGTATTTAATGAGGAGTTGAAAACACACAATTCATATTATGTCGATGAAAATAGACCAAGATCCATTAAACAACAATGGGCATTGATTCTGCCAGAACTCAGCGTAGATAAATTAACTTGTTTGCGATAATCTGCACATTAATGTCATTCGACTGTGCAATATTGAGCAAGAACCGCACAGTCGTTAAAAACGAAGACGAGTTCAAAATACAATCTTTGGGACGTACGTACGGAGGACGGACGACCGGACAGAAAAGTGCAATGCGCTCTGTCTGCCACTGTGCGGGATCATACAAATGAGTTACAATAGTTATTACTACACACAATATTAAACGATGTCAACAACCTTCTGCAGCCTGCCTATGTCAAAGCAGCGCTTTTAGAAAACTTAAACTGTTAATGATTACCATTCTGAGTCAATGTTAAACAAGGCTCCGAACGTGCACCATTCAGGAATCAGTTTATTTAATAATTGCTTGCATCATATGAAGAGCATCAGCTCTAAAAGGGCACCAACACGGAGAATTTTTCCACAAATGTATATAAACGAACATTTACATGAGTTTGTTTGTGCAATTGAATATTGAAGATTTAACGACGCCAATTTCAAGATATTTCGAGACAGCACAGGTACTTTTCCCATGTAGGGAAAACAAATTGCTGAAGATATATATATATATGTACATAAGTTTTACCGTTCAATAGTACTTTTTTAAGATATTATTGAGAATGTGGTGAATACTGCACGGATGTTTTTTTATATGTAGCCTCTAGAGTGTTAAACGTGTTAATTACAAGTATGAACATTTGTATGTGTCAAAATATATGTTACAATTATAATTTACTCACATTCAATATTCACATCAAAAACCTTGGTAAGGTTGGACAAAGACAAAACGTTGAGGCCCATGCACTGGTACTGCCCTGCATCTTCCATCTGAACATCAGAGATGCGTAATTCCTTGCCCCAGTCTGCGATAGCCATTCTATCCGGGAAACTGCCATTGATCTTACTCCAGTACACTTCTGGTGTTGGGCTATCGGAGAAGAATGGTATTAAACAATCAATCTCTGCTTACAAAAATGTATTTCGTTGATGGCTTATTTTTCCATTAACTAGATGAGCTAGAATTAGAAAATTTGACTTATACACCTCTTCATAAAACCCTATTGCTATACATTTTGCTACATACAATTTTTAGCCAGTGGAGCCCTGATTAAAAGCTATAACTTAAGAGACAAAATTGTATTAAATCTAATTCCTTTATGTTTTCATTAAACACTTACAACGTTCATATCAGTGTTCTTGTATTTCTTTTAGTTTTGTTTTTGAAAGCCTGTTTCTCAGATAAATTCTCCTCTTACGAAATTTGCAATAAAGTGATATGTTATATAACTCATAAGAAAATGCAAAACACATGAAGTCACCCTTAGACAAATTGGTTTCGTCAGTGAAATGCCAAGTACCTAAATGAGCACATCCAAATTAACCACAAAAGGCATGTACGCGATTGCGTAATTGCATTTATACCAGAAGTAAAAGGAACTCTTTAGAAACGTGCAGAACTTAAATATATTAAGGAGGAACAATA
Source organism: Dreissena polymorpha (assembly GCF_020536995.1). Classification (NCBI taxonomy): domain Eukaryota; kingdom Metazoa; phylum Mollusca; class Bivalvia; order Myida; family Dreissenidae; genus Dreissena; species Dreissena polymorpha. The sequence goes on along the minus strand of NC_068357.1, from coordinate 49,041,612 downwards.
TATGTTATTAATAAAAGTTGGGTTTTTTTCTCGAAAGATGAGAAGCCCTTCCATGTGTACATGTATAAGATGCTGTCACAGATATTATATCCCCTCCATTGGTGAAATGTTTTCGAAAAGGTTAGGTTAGACTTTGGAATTGCTTTTCAAAGTTTAAAGGAAAAGTGTTGTCAACTGGTTTTTGTTATGCAGTATTTACAACACACATACAATGTGTGAGCCTCGACATAAGCTTGTAATGTATTTTACTTAAGGGACAATTACCTATTAAAAAATAAACACTATCGAAACCTTGGTGATGATTATTCTGTAAACTTAAGACGAACTTTGAACGCGTAATGTACGAGTTGGGTATAGGAGCTATCATTTGTAATTTGAACAAATGACGATAACTCTTTAAATAATAACGCTATTTTGAAAAATAAACATAAAATATACACTGTACCACTCGGAGTTTATCATTCTGTTGAAATTCGACATATATTGCACACAACTTTTAGGAGTTGCGCACCGAAGCTTAAATGTGTTATTCTTATAAAAGTACAACAACTCCTTCACACATAACTTAATTGCTTAACCTTGAGAATCTCCGCTGTAGCACTTGGAGATTATTTGTTCGGTAAAGGTTTGGCAAATATCGCACACAAAATGTACAACGAGTTGTGCACAGAAGAGTTTGACGGTTGGAAACATGCACGCACAGAGTGAATGGCGCCCATCATGACTATATCACTACGCCTTTGGGGATGGAGGGGCTGGATTGGGGATGGGGCTGGATTGGGGTGCTGGGGGTACAAATAAGCTGAAAAGTAACATAAAGCTGTTCATTTGCACACAACGGTAATACACTCATAAATATCCTACCTAAAGAATCTTAGTCCACACTGGTGATGTGTTCATAATGCAGCATTAACTTACTGGAGTAGACGCACTTTAAGCTTGACTGTTATCTATTTAAACAATATGTTATTCTTGAAGCACATTTATCACGTTACTGAAAGCACATAAATAATGTGGCACGTACTTTCCGGAGAAAATACAACGCAGCCGGACAGTGGTTCCCTTTTTAAAGACCTGGTCGCTTGGAGAAGTCCATAGCTCAGCCGCGGCATGCTTCTTTTCAGTAGCTAAAATCAAATTACAATAGAAATATGCAAACAGAATGTAAAATTTTTAATCTAAGTGAAAACGGTTTGTTGAATATTGTTTAAACAAGTGTAAAATAAATGACTAAGTGTCAAGCAATAATACACCTTAATCATAAAATCATTTCAATGGAGCTATCATATTGTCATAGCCAATCGGACATTTTTTAATTAAGAGTTTGTAAAAAAAAGTGACGAAGAATTTCACCAGACGCCGCCTTTCGTAATATGACTAAGTTGAAAAAGAGACATAATTTTTGCAATTTTCAACCCGCATGCGCAACTTCATGTCGTTTGGAATCGTATATACGCTGTACATTGAAACTTTTAGGAGAAAGCCTTCAGACAATTGTATTTCTACATAAAAATGCAAAGAAGCCGGACTTGCGTCCATGGTGACTCCAGTATAACCCCCTTTACTTCTTTATAGAGGGGTAACGTGTTCGATCCCCAGTCGCGGAGGATTATCAAGATTATTTAAACCAGGGGTACTGGTTGAAACAGGAAATGGGCACAATAGTGTCTTTGTTAACATAATGTTTTGATTTGTATTGCGTATAGACATTCAGAAAGTATGGACATCATTAGTTGACAGAGGAGTCTTGTAATAAAAAATAGTTTACAGGTGCTTGTCTCTAATTGAACTGACAAGGCATGGTTAGCAATCCCATAGCGATCGGTCAATTGAGCTTAAAAAGATTTAAGCTAAAATTAAAAGCTCTCCTTACAGCCATTCACTTGCACTTGAATCTCTGGTCCAATGGAGTAATCCCGCACAAAGAAGTTGAGGGCCACACACGCATAGGCTCAACCACCTTGCTCATCGGATTTCTTTACGTTAGAAATTCGCAAATGACCTGAAATTAAACATATTAAAATTCAAACAACTGTATGAATGTATAAGAATTGACTGATGGAAACAATATAATTCAAACTATCATTTATAAAAGTTAATCTAATGTTCTATCCTGAAATAGTTATGTCTACATGTAATATGCACATCAAATGAGTTTGCCTTTAATCATATAATCGGATTTACAAATTAATACATGCATTCCCAATTGAAACAGTGACGAAAATGTATACGTATAAAATAATGTTTAATGTCAACATATCTGAGGCTCTTTATTTCAAATTTGTGACAAATCTCAAAATTATGTTAGTGTTTGGTATAAATTGAAAGTTTATCATACATGTAAACGCATTATGACCCTGACATTTAACAGATCTTGAGTTATTTGAATAGTAGCCCTTAATGCAAATGCAAAAGACATTTTTCTGTAAAACAAAATCAACTTTATTATAAAAGCTTCAAAAGATAATTTTTGTATGGTGTGTTCCCTAAATTTACACGCAATTGATCAGAAAATATCTTACAAAAAAGTGACGCACAACAACATCCACACAATTATCTCACAAAATGCTGTTCAAAAGACATTATTTGGACTTAAAAAAGCACACAATACTTGAAATATGCATAAAAAAGAGGGCCTTGTGATGCTTACCAGAGAAACCAAAGATCTAAACTGATATGGACAGGTAGCGTTAATAAGCTTCCATCATAGGCACATAAGGAAACAAGAGTGCCAACTTGTCAAAAATACGCATGTTTAAAAACCTAGTCGCCTTTATCTGACAGCTACCGTAAGGCTTTTCTCTCGTAACAATGCTTTGGTGTCACCTTAGCGATGTTTGATTATCACAGAACACACTTATTTTACGCGACCTACTAAACCCATTCCTTAAAGTGAGACTGTACGATGTTGTCAAATATTTATGAATTTATATAAAATGTGTTAAAAATTATTATACATATATTTCAATATAAATTAAAATAAACGTTAAGAAGAACATGAGTTGAAAAATGCGAAATAAGCTAGATATTTAAATCTAAAATCGAAAATATGAACAATGTGAATCTAAATTTAGTTTTAGTGCAGATTCGTTCATACGACACAAAGACACAATTTTGATTCCTAACAAATACGAGTAAAAGTGTCGGCATCGTCTGAAACCAGCGCTATCTTTTCTTTGGTGCAATTTAATGAAATTCGTCTTCAATGTAAAAAATTTCTTGCATATTGTGTGTTATTGTAACATATTTTTATCAATATATTACAATTTAACACATATAAAAATCGTGCATACTCACTTTAAGTTAAGTGCAAATAATCGGTATTAGAAAGCAGTGTTTTGGAGCAGATCGGATGCATACGTTTCAATTTAAAATGTAGTAAGCAATATAACCATTTATTGTATAATTAAGCGTACTACAGTTTGTTCAATCTGTCATTATGATAGCTGCATGCATATTTTAATATGCTTATATCGATTTAACATATATTCAAGACATCATAAGAACAAATGGTGTTTGCAAAATAAAATGATTTTCAATTTTCAAAATAAACATAAGACTTCTAGTGTGTTCACACGGTTTCCTCATAGCAATATCAGCAAAACCACCCATCACACTACACCCACTCGCCACAAGTCTTGGACTGGTGATCTATATTTAGACACTACTTGACCCAGATTGAAAAATGGCCTACATGTTATCCAGATAAACAATCTGACATAGTTTCATCAAGATTTAATCATAAATGTTGCCATTAAAGTGGTAAGTTTTTTTGTATGTTTTTTTTTACCTGCCGACTTTGTTTCAATACAAACGTGACCTAAATTCGAACTTGGCCTAGATATTGTCAAGATAAACTTTCTCATAAAATGTTATTAAGATTGAGTAGCCTTTACAGAAGTAACAAGGTTTTTAAAAAAAAACAAATGATAAAGTTTGCGGACGCACGTGACTTAGATTCAAATTCTGAATAAATATAGTAAAGATAACCATTCTGACAAATTTTAATCAAGATTTAGTAATAGATGTGGCCTTTACGGTGGTAACAAGGTTTTTCTACGATTTTGTCATGAATACCTTGGATTTAAACACGTGAACCAGAATCGATCTACTTATTGCCAAGATACGCGTTCTGACCGAGTTTCATCATGGCTGAGTCATAAGTTGGTCTCTTGAGTGACAACATCGTTTTTTCCAAGATTTGACCTATTGATCTATTTTGAATGCATATAAACCAAATTCAAACTTGGCCTTGATATTGTCAAGATGAACATTCTGAACAAATGTTATCAAGATTTAGACATAAATATTGCCTCTAAAGTGGCAACATGGCATCTCTAAGATTTGACATAATGACATGGTTTTCGGACGCACGTGACCCAGATTCGAAATCAGCCTTGAAAATCTTAAGATAAACATTTGACCAAGTGCCATCAATATTGGGTTGCTAATTTGGCCTCCAGAGTGGAAACAAGCTTTTGACCAGGTAACCTTGTTTTAGACCCACATATACCAGATTCAAACTCGGCCGAGATAAAAATTCTAACCAAGTTTTATCAAGGTTTAGACATAAATGTTGACATGGTAACTAGGTTTTTTTTTCAGATTTGATCTGGCGACCTAGTGTTAAGAAGCAAGTGCCCCAGATTCAAACTCGAACCTAGTGTTTTGACGCACGTGACTAAGATTCGAGTTCTGCCGAGATATTATCAAGATAAACATTCGACCAAGTGTCATCATAGTCATAAATGAGACGCACATGACATATCATATTAAAACTCGGCCTAGATATCCAGATACAAACTCAGACCAATTCTCTAAGATTTGACCTGGTGACATAGTTTTTAAACGCACATGACCTGGAATCGCATTTGTTCTAGATATTGTTCAGATAAATATATGACCAAGTTTCATCATGATTTGATGCAAAATGTGGTTTCTATTGTGGTAACGAAGTTAAAATTGACAACGCACACCGCGTACTGCACGACGACGGACGCCGGACATCTTGTAATTACAAAAGCTCGCCTTGAGCTCTTCGTGCTCAGATGAGCTATTGAAAAACCATGTTTCATAGTGATTGTGTAAAACTTAAAAATTCTTAAGATACTTAAAATATAGTGTTCACACTGTTTCTTTATAGCCATCTAAGGAAAAATGAACACTCTCTGGCAAAAATATTAACCAGAACCATTTTTAAACTTGGCCCAAATATCAGAAGAACAATTGTTCTGGACTGGTTTCAGGATGATTTGAAAGATTATGTGACTTCTAGAGTGCTTACAAGCTTTCACTATAAACAAATCAGTCACCGCCCCTGGCATCCATGATTTAAGACAAGCCGGAACATTTTATAATCAGCTGATGTATTACTAAAATAAATTCTGAGCAAGTTTCATTATGATTAGGCAAAAAATGTAACAAGTGTTTTCACAAGCTGTTTCTCTGTTTTTGATCTTAGTAACGGAATTTTGTTACCAAAGTGATCGTATATTATTAAAATCAGCCTACATGTTATTGTGAGATATGTCCTAACACAGTTTCATGAAAATAAGAGGACACATGGCGAACAAAAGCTGGTCACAGTAGCTCACCACAATGAGACTATAACACCCTACAACAACAAGAAAACTCAGCCGCCTGCTACCTTCAAAGTCAATGTCGACTCTCTTATCAAGTGTGACGGCCTGCCTACGGTTGTCACTTCCTTTGATCACCCAGTATATGTCCGCGGGTGGTAAGCTCTGAGGGGGCTTGCACTGCAGAGTCATTGAATCACCCGCCGCCACTGTAATCACCTGCAATATTGAAAATGTCAAGAATTTTTAACGACATACATTCAAGGCTCCAACTGGCTTAATCGTGAAACACAGACACCAATTTTGGCTATTAAATAAAGTTTTATGCAGAAAAAACATGAAGCGAAATACAAATTGGCTCGTTTGTAGCCATAGTCTTATGCGACGAGGTTATTTTTAAAAGAACTACACAATCAAAATCAGCCTCATATTGGTCCAAGATTGTGTTGCCTTTGTTCATTTTATGTTTAATTTAATAGGAACAGTTTCAGGTCAAACTTTTTCTGACAGTTTGTAATTATTTCTGTTACCAAAGCTACCACAATTTTTGTCTGGCGGAAAAATAAATAATATATCATGCATGCATATTTGCCACATGGCGGTTTATCAATTTATCGAGTTTCATAAACCTAGTGAAGTGCTTTTAACGTTATGTTAGAATCCTGATTAGTAATTACATTTTGGCAGACAGACCCACCGTAGGTAATCCTTTTAAACCAAACCCATTCATTGCAGCAAATACATTATTTACCTTTCTCTCCTGAATATGAAACCGTGCCAGTTTCGCCTCGCGAAAGTTAACACGCACAGAGGCAGCAATACCATAGCCATTATCTGCAAAGCACTGGAATATACCCTCATCGTTGGGCTCTGGTTTGTTAAAAACTAACGTTCCTAACGTTCCTAACTGGACAACTCTAGCATCATTACCGCTAAGGTTAAGGTCGATCCCGTTTCTTTTCCAGCGATAGCTAACGAATAAAAAAGGTTCAAACCACGCAAAGTATTTACCTTCTCACAAAAATACAAACCAAAACCATTATTGCAAAACAATAAGTTTATTTTATGTATAGCATAAAAAGATGGTACGTGAAACTATATAAGCATCGTATTAGGAAAAGTCATACGTTTCAACTAACTTGAAAACGAAATATTTAACTTTTCTGGTACACTTATGTCAGAATTAAAACTCATGGTATGCAAATTATCAAATGCAGGTGCTGGTGTCTTAAGGCAATACCATTATCAAGTGCAAAAACAAAACGAGCCTGCAATAACTATGATTTTCAATTATGTAGATATTATTAAAACTTTTATCTAGAAATGTATCCGTAGGATACTGATATCCCCGATTCCGCTTTTGTCTGAAAAATCAACTTATGTAGGCTGCAACTGACACAAAATTTAGAAATGCGCAATTTTACACGCTGGTAAATATGTCTATGAAGTTTCAGACCTCCACCAGCAATATTCCCAAAATTAAGTTTGAGCTAAAAAAGGGCCATAACACCGTTAATGTCGAAAATATTTAGTTTAAACCTATTTATTTGCATCAAAAGTCTGAGGCTTATTTGAAACGCTCTCGAGTCCGTTCCCTGGGAATGGAACCAGTACTTGGTGGTCATAACGACAAAAAACTTCGCACTAAACATTCAAAATAAAAACACACAGTGTTAAATACATGCTTATTAGCGAATTTAATTGGTAAGTCATGTCATGATATTTATACATACATAGGGTTAGGTATTCCTTCAGCTATGCACGCTATTTCCACGGCTTCCCCAGGTTTGTACCAAATGTCAATTTCTGGATGTTTCACCATTTTCGGTGGCCGGTTTACTGGTAAAAAAGCATATATTATTGGATCCATCAGGAAGTACACATTTGATGACACAAACTAATGTGCATGTGTATTGTTCCATCTGTAATATATGGCATATGTGTGAGAGAATTTTACGCCTTTCATGTTTTATTTAACCAACATTATTGCCATTTAAAAGTGTACTGATCGTATTATTGAATAGTAATTAACATAATTAAATATATGAACAATTCAGAGACGATGTTTCCATAAGTAACAAGCAAGGCGGGATCAAAGTTGATCCTAAGGGGCATGATGTAATTTAATTTAGTAGACGACTACTAGACGATGCTACACAACACATATGTAACTGACTCTTGTGGTTTTAGAGATTTATACAACCAAAAGAAAAAAGGTTTTCAATTAGAAATCACCTTACCATTACGACTTTTGAAAGAGGTACACACTAGAATAATGTATATGTGCAGTTTCGTTCAAATCTGTAGATGGGTTCAGATGGACACGTTATTTGAAGACAACGTTAACGCACGTACACACAAATAAAAACAACTCAAACACTCACAGAAGACGGACATCATGGTATCCTAAAAGATCTCTTTGATTTATGTATGCTCAGGTGGGCTACAAAGTTATATGTATCATACAAAACTGTTAATTATAACCAATCTTTGGTGCAAGGTTCAAACTATATAAGATTGATGGCTGCTTACCTGCCACAGCAAGCCCCACACACAGCAGGATTATTACTGCCCGCAGCCCCATCAAAACGACATCTGCTTCTTATCCACCTGAAGTTAACAATTCACCTGAGTTTGGATATTGTTTATCGAAGTGGATTCACACAAGGGTCGATTAACAAAAACTTCTCATGGCATTAAGATTATCCTTACACTATAGTTGCCATATTTCAACTCTCAGCTTTATAACCCAACGGGTTGCTCTGGTAGTCCGTTCATATGGACTTCCTTACACTTCAACTGGTATATACGGTTCATCCTTAAAAATACCTGTATTTCAGAGCTCCAGACAATATGCGTAAGGAAGTAAATACACAATAATTAAACAATACAATATTTTGTTTTAGAAGTATTGCGTTAAAATATGCATTGAAACAAGATGCTGCCTTCATTTCAAGAATTTGCCCCCGATTGAAGCCTTTTCAGTATTTATTGATTGCCACATTTGAATAAATGTGAAAAGATTTCATCCACGCAACTATCAAACGTTTGTAGCAAGCGCTTTTGATGTTAGACCAAATGATTCTTTTTTTGTTAATCGTGTACAGGGCGGACGGAATCAAAACGGACAGGCCATTCGCTATATGTCTCTTATCGTCAAACGATACCGCCATACCGGGGCATAAAATAATAAAAATACGTAATCAAAATTTGATAATATACATAAACTTACGAAAGAATATGCAAAATAAATAAATATATGAAGGTCTTAAGCATACCCTTATCATACACTTATCATTCAAATATCCAACACGTCAGTTCTGGTATGCTTTTAAAGGGACTGTAAACCACGAATGACGAAAAAAGAAAAGTTCCAAATACCGTATTTTTTTTACAATTATTAGTTTATATTGATTAAAATACCACGACTGGTATATAACATTACTTGAAAAAGGTTTTTTGTTTGTTTTTTCTGGGTATGTATACCAGGTAACTACCAGTAAACTATGAATAACGCAAGTAGATTGATTATCATCGTCACGTGGTAAAACCAGGAATGCAAATTGTGCATGCGTAGTAAATTGTATATATTTTATATATAAATGATCAATCTAATTGCGTTATTTATAGTGTGTATATCGTTATTACACCTATTTTCACGATGTCCTTTCGATTTTACATCGCGAAATTTCAAAAAAATTATTACCGAATATACTGAAAATATGAACTTTTTTCAAGTAATGTAATATACCAGTCGTGATATTTTAATCTATATAAACTAATAAAAAAACACGGTATTTTAGAACTTTTTTTTTTCGTTATTCGCGGTTTACAGTCCCTTTGAGAATAACATATTTTGATGAACCGCTGTTCTACGTCATTTTGATACACACAAACCAATTTCAACGAGGAAAGTTCCCAATCATTTTGGCTAAGGAAAACAGACGGTCGTCACACTTACATTACTGTCCAGTATTATAACACCTTACTTTTAAAAATCTTTTCTTATTTTAGGGTACCAATTTTCGAACGATTTATTTTTTGGTTAGTTTTAGTTAAATAAAGAAAACAATTACATGTTTCCCAACAATAGTTTCAATGTTATTTCATTTGAAATTATTATCTTTATGATCCTACAAAAATAAGCAAAAATCACCTTGCATACTATGACGTTACCGCCTTTTAAATCCATTCACCTTTGTAAATATTAAATTGGAACCGCTTTGGCACCAATTGTCGAACGTTTACTTAAATCAAGCGCAAACACATGTAAACATGAAACCAGATCTGCATATAATTTTCACATACAAAACACGTAATGAGAGGTAAGATATCATATTGATCGATATAGCTCAGATAAAATATTAGGATTAAATTTTTAATAAGAAATATTTAATCAATTATTGTGCAAATCCATACTCGGTGTGCATTTAAGTAACCCACATACAACATCGCATCGCAATACCTCGATCAAAACTTAAGTAATTATTGACTGAATGTTTTGCACTAGTTTATAAAGTAACTTGTCCTTCTGGTAAGAATATAGATTTACAAATTACTGAATGTCGAGGTGTTAGAGTAGTAACATTTAAATTGCAAATTTGATGGAATACATATCTAAGCAATTTTAACACCACCTCATCATAGGAAACACATTACACCAGCGGTATTTTTTTTGTATTTTAATATCAGTTATTCTGATTAAAATTAAAAAGTTGCGCACTGTTCCGACTACACAGCTGCCTATTATTGTCTGACTTCCTACATGAGGTTCGAAATTACCGAGAGTCAGAGACGTAGATAACAGAGACGTAGATAACACGTCTCTGCCCAGGGTCAAAAAGTTGTATTGTTTAAATTGCTGCTGCATGTTCGTTTTGTGACTATGGCACGTACGGTTCATCTTGGATATTTTATCTTGGTTTTAGAACCAATTGTCTTTTTTTCCCCAGTTTCGGACATTAAGATCTTCCATCGGGCTTCAATTGATCAACATGTAAAACTACCACTTGTGAGTCAGATTTTTTCTGTACAATTTTTCATAGCTATATACCGGTATGGACCGGTCGATTCCAAACCTAATTTGCTGGCGTGGATACCACACCCCATACCTAATCGTTCTTTTCAAATGCTCAAGGATGCAAATTCTGATATAACATTTATTTTGCTTTCATTTAGAAATGCCCAACTGTGTAAATATAAATTGGGGTGTATGTTCAAATATTTTGTTTCACCATTCTACATACTGAACTGGACATTCTATCTCAGTTGGAGGAAACCCTACGATAAGATCTAAGGATGTGTCAATCCATCTCAATCTATAAACTTTTCGGTCTCAGATCCAAACTGTTTTGTCCTGAATGTGAATGTTTTGATAAATCTTTTAATCATCGCATCTGATGTTGGATTATATTAGCAAGTACGGGTCTTCTCAATATTGAATGATGAGCAAATTGAGCTTAATAACTGGGCGAACATTGCTACCTATAAACTGTTTGTTTTTTTATTCTCTTGATCATCCAGACTAACTATTTTAGGCCACACAATTTGTAATCTTTGAGCTTACACTCTTTATTTATTTTGGTTCTTAATATTTAGAAGCGATATTGTTTTTCAGTTTTCCAAGTTCTCAGAATTACCTTTCTTATTAAGTCGTCAAAATAGAATTGTTTTTTGGAAGTTTTTTTATGCGCCCTTTTTAATACAGTTTGTACGATTTAACAATAAAGGAGGTATATCGTCCCATCATTTCTGATAAAATTATAGGGTAAGACCATCTATGTCATACGGAATCCAGATAATGCCATCTATTATTTCGCCCTTCTTTCATCATGGGCGATACACGACACACGAAGCGATACACGATATTTTGCGCGACACACGAAGCGACACATGACGGGTGTCGCTTCGTGTGTCGTACAAAATATCGTGTGTCGCTTTGAGTATCGCGCAAAATAGCGTGTGTCGCTTCGTGTGTCGCGCACAATATCGTGTATCGTGTGTCGCCCATGATGAAAGAAGGGCGAGATTTAAGATGACACTATCCGGATTCTGTTATGTCAGAATGTTATTATGCTTCATTGATTAAAACATAGCTAAATCCTTGCCCCGATTTTTTACCTTGTCCTATATTTGAATCGTTTTCAGTCAGTGTTTTTTTCTTATGTAACTGTTAGTAACCAAGTTGATGTTAAACTATAGGTCCGATGATGAGCAGGATTTGGTTTATATAAGAAATCGTTAAATTATACTTCCTGGTTTAAAATGTCGTTTGGTTTATAAAAATGTTTAATACTACATTTAGAAAAGGTAAAGTTTGTGGTTAACATTGTCTGGATTTTTCTAGTTGTTTTTTTCACCTTCAACAAACAATTATGTAAGCAATCAGTGATCATGCAAAAGCTTCAATAGCCTGAACAAGTTTGCATTTCTTTTATCGTGTTCTCCCACGCGCTGATTGTTGCCTCATTATTTGTTATTTCGGCGCTTTTTTGAAAGTTTGTGTTTTAATTCAGTTTCCATAAGATGGAGGCCCGTATTCACCAACCAATTCTTAGCAATTCTTAGACTTGAAAATAAAGAAAATTCTTTAGTCCAAGAAACAAATTCTTAAGTCTAATTCACGAACTCATTTTGCTAAAGAAAATTCTTAAGAATAAAGAATTTTCTTTAGAATTCTAAGAATGCTCCGGAGCATACTTAGAATAATTCTTAAAGATTCAAAGATGGCTGTTCGTGCGATGCGCTATGCTAATGTGTTGTTCGAAAATGTCAAAAATACAGCAGATATGCGTTTTCCTTCGTACCATGGCCACTGAATCCTTTCAGCTGATCATAGCGGACACTATACGGGTAAGTCAATCTGTCTCACGATGCTGTCGACGAGTTGGAAGAGCAAATGCTCCACTAGTTCGCCGAAAAATTAAGTTTCAAGACAGAGAAGCGTGTATTAAATCCAAATTTCCGTCAATTGCCTGTGAGAAATTCCTTTTTGTATTCCAAATGACCTTGACTGTGACAAATTATCCAAGGAAAATCATTCAGTTCCATACATTTTGGGGGCCATTGTCGTCATTGTTTCATAAACGATATCTGCAGTCAGGACCATCAAAGATTTCATGTGAGGTTGTACAATAAATGATTTACACACTATTTTAAAGTCAGTAATTTGTATGACTGCATTTATTTTATGTATTGTATAACACATTCTGCATTAATGCCAGAGGCAAGTTCAGAAGAGATTGAGAATATGTTAATACATGGGCCGAAATTTAGTCTTTATTGGATGTTTATTTCATTTCATCGGAAATTCACAGTTACTGTAATAATACATGATTACATCCCCATTCTTAACTGTAAATAACTTTTTGATAATTATGGCATTGTGATTAATTCACTGCTTTTAATCGATATATATCAAAAAGATAATATAATAATGTAGTTTTTAACATGCGTGCCCCTCTATGGGATATCACAATGTAATTATTAACTAATGATCTATACCTCTACCCTTTTGTCTCTAATTTCACTTATCATTGGTGTATAGCATTGTATCCTCTGCATCTGTATATTTATTTGTTATTTTTTTAAATCCCCAGCAAAGCAGGGGGAGGATTATAAGAATGCTGTTTGTCTGTCACTCAGTCTGAATGCCCTTCATAATTTTTTGTTTCTGCTCCATGCCTCATGCACCAATTTTAGCAGTTTTAATAAAAACAATTTTCCTCCAATGTTGCGGACATAGAGATGTTGTGCTGAAGGAATGATTCTGGCATGCCAACTTAATTTTATTTACATATTCTAAATAAATTGTTGTAAATGTTCATATGTAGTATATAATTAATGGATATGGGAACCATTGTCTTAAGGGGCATGCAATATTTGCAGTAGTAAAAGCATGGATGTAACAACTTGATATTCTGAAAGATATAATGAATAAAACATATTAAGAAAATCTGTGAAATATGTAGAACTAGATAATCACTAACAGGAAATGCAGTTTCTGTACATACAAGACAGTTTTACTAACAAATATCCACAGCAATTTATTGTTACTGCAAATATTAATATTGAATTTAAAAATATAGGAAAATAAATTTTCACATACATTATAATGTAAGCGCTGATCTTTGTATGCTGATTGTATTGTAAATATAACTTATATAAAATAATTGTTTATTTAGGATTTTCAAATGTTATCCGACACATAGATGATGTTCGGATTCAAAGGCCTTAGGACCATGACGCAGATATAATAAATGGAAAGGCTACCATTCTTTAAACGTGCAAGTGTGTTTTCTTGTTTGCTATACTAAAACAAAGGTTTTCAGTGGTGATATCTGTATTTTTAACTGATGTAGGCCACAAACTTAGATTAAATATTTTATTTGCAATAGCACAAACATTCTACTAAAAATGTACATAAGCTCTATTATGCAATCAATATTTTGATAACAATACACTAGTATATCAGACGTTTGGGTATTTTACAACAGAAATGGTAGTTTACAAACATAAATGTCTAATAAGATACACTACGGGCTAATCCTAGCAATAATTCAAACAAATACACTTATAGATAGAAAACTATTTGAATATTGATATGAAAATCATACTAATTTACTAATTTATTTATTTATTTATTTTTAATTCCATGCACACCATACATAAAGACTCCCGAAGCACACAATCAAGAGAAGTACAATCTGGCTCTCTGCAAAACATGAGTGATTGTGGAGCAGACTTTTGAAATAATGAAACGACGATTTGCTATACTCCATTATGGGATAAGAACTGACATGGCAACAGCAGTGACACATATAACTGCGTGTGTAATTTTTCAATATTTTGCGATTGAACACGGAGTTATCATTAAAGAGGATTATTTGACTGATGGTGGTGATGAACATGTTGTAGATGAAAATGGTGACATAAATGCAAACCATGTTGGAAACATTGTAAGACAACAGTTAATCAACATAGTTTTGTATAACGAAGAGAATAACATCTATCTACTCAAGTACCATGACAATTTGTATAAACATATTAATAATAACAAGAGCCATTACAGTAATCCCCTAACATGCCTAAACTGGTTTATGTTAAGTTAAGGCATTTATGTCAACATATGAATCATCAATGTGTTCAACATCACCGTCAAAAACATTCTTCAGGCATAGATTCACTTATTACAGATGGATGTTCTTCTTTTCTTCTTTAAGGTTGGCCTCTGCTATTTTGTTGAAAGTTGCCCTAGCTGATCTGAAACAAATAACAACATGTAACAGTTATGGTGTATTCCTTGCAAAAAAACACACAATAAAGTGTGCAATTGTTGAAAAAAAAAATCAAATTACTGAAATGATTTTTATTTTTCAGCCCTGAGACTTAATTTATTAAGTTTAATTCATGCATATCACATATGAAAGTTCATATTGAAAACCATTCCAAGAAATGACCAATGAAGTTAATGCTACTTCACATTTGTCCTATTGAAGTGTTAACATTTATATAGTTTATTAACTGATTCAGTACCAATGCTTTTTAACACTAACTCACAATTCATATGTTTTTGTTAATCTTGTTTATAATGTTGGTTATCAAATTGTGAGTGACATTGAAAACTCGCAAGCGTTCATTATTACTGACAAATTAATAAATTCTTTACATGTTGTTGAATGTCACTTTTTATTATTCAGCAAAAATCATAAACAAGAGAACCGCCTAGCAGGTGCAGACAGCTCATATATTTGTCAAAGTATGCCTGCACAGTCCCCTTATGATAGTTAGCAAGTGTTCCAAGTCTGAAAGCAATAGCTATGATTCGTTAGGAGTAAAGTGGACCAAAACACAAAACTTAACCAAATTTTCAATTTTCTAAGAATAAAAGGGGCCATAATTCTGTGAAATTGCCAGTCAGAGTTACATTACTTTGCCTGCACAGTCCCCTTATGATAGTTAGTAAGTGTTGCAAGTATGAAAGCAATAGCTTTGATACTATAGGAATAAAGTGGACCTAAACACAAAACTTAACCAAATGTTCAATTTTCTAAGTATAAAAGTGCACATAATTCTGTCAAAATGCCAGCTAGAGTTATCTTACTTTGCCTGCCCAGTCCCCTCATGATGATAAGTAAGTGTACCAAGTTTGAATGCAATAGCTTTGATACTTTATGAGAAAAGTGGACCTAAACACAAAACTTAACCGGACGTAGACGCAGACGCTCAGGTTATGACAATAGCTCATATTTCTTTTTCAAAAAATAGATGAGCTAATAAAATCACATGAAACATTGCAAAAGAAAATCAGTATAAACATTGATATTACATTTTGATAAACCTCAGTTAAACAAATAAAAATGATCTGTTATCCAACTATGGACGCTATACGTTTTCAAAAACATGTATATATGTTCATATAAACATATTTTATTCAGTTACACATTATGCTGTTATAGTTTTGACACTACACTACATTTCAACAATGAGTGAGTAATGAGTGGATAGAAATTGATCAACATTGTTATTACAAGTTACATGTTATGTCTAATTCAAAAGCTTCCTCATTTACTATGATGTAATGAGATGAGATAAATAGCATAATCTTTCTTAATTGTTTACCTGTGTGATATTGCCCAACTCTATACAAGTCAGCTGTCTGGAAGATGGACAATGAAGCACCCTGTGGAGATAAGAAAAAACAGCATACATATAATTTAAATACAGTTTATATAATTAATAACAATCAGACATCACTTTCCATATGTACTGAAAACAATACCAACAAACGGACCAATGTGAGTTATGGTCAGACTCTAATGAGATACTTTTCTTACACCGTTAAGATTGATAGAATTTCATGCTGTCAATGATGAATGAATTATGATATTTTGGTGAACACATCTTTCGTCAAAACATTAGCCGACACTCACATAATTATGAATAAAAAATCGCCCATTCAATTTGAATAAATAAATAAAAATCAACGAAAGAATGGTAGTAGCACGATTTGCAATGACAACTGTGATTTTATTGGATACACGATTTTTGCTCACCGTGGGAATTTCTGCCTGTCTTTACCTCAGCCATCTTGTTTGATGTATGCGTAAAACGGTGTAGCGGATCCGTGGTCTAGTGGTAACACACTGGCTTCACAATCCAGAGATCACTGGTTCGATCCCCCGCTGCACCTAACCTACTAACTCGTCTTTCGCATGAGACGTTAAACCGAGGTGCAGTGTATTAGGTGCTATACACCGGGCACTAAAAGGCCCAGGGTCACCTCTGGAACGGGGTGTCTCCTGTATCGAGCACTATCCCCCGTAACCAACTAACACGTCTTTCTGGGGGCGATGGCCATATGGGAGAGAATCCCGGTGCACTCGATAAAAAATAATGAAGAAGAAGCGTAAAACGGTTCCGAACCGTGTATGCGTTAATTGAAATGCCGGGTACCAATGTCGCTTACATCAATAACAAATAATTTTTTGTAAAGAACGCTAAAAATAGCGTTGGTGAATACCGATAAAGAATCGACCTAAGAACGTTCTTAGAAAAGTAAACAATAAAGAATTTTCTTTATTCTTAAGTAAAGAATTGTTGGTGAATACGGGCCGATGTATTCTGACGTTCTCGTGATTTGTGTTTTGAATATCAATTGATATTACCTTTATGTCACATTTATGATTTACTTGTCTCACTTATAATTTGTTTTTCATTCATATTACTATTACATAATTAATATCATGCAATACTGTGTACGTATTATTGTAATTTATAAGGAATTACATACTGTTAAAGACGAAAAAGTAAATAAGTTGCAAACTAATATTTTATTTATTGGTGATAGCATATATAAATATGCAACAACCCTACGTTATGCTAAAGCCAGGTGAAACCGGATGTTTTAATACAACTTTTACGAAAAGGAATGTCAACAAAAAAGTCACTTATGTAATCAATTCACAATAACAAGATGCATTTTTAGATTAAAAACGTTTTGATAAACAATTTACGTATTCATACCGTTATAAAAAATGTAACTTAATTATATTACCTGTTTAACCTGTCCCCATTAAAAACATCGACAATATAACTTCCTCCTAAGCGTTGACATTCGGATGGTTCGTAATATTTGCTTATTGTACAACACGTGAAATATGATATATTTGAACGGGTACCCAGCTTACCGTACTTAACGAGCCGATAAGTGAGTCCAATTTTAGTAGTTCAGCTGTGCACGAGTCCAAGCACTCGTAATTAAAGTATGTCACGATAATGTATGCAATGCTGTTAAATAATCTTTGTATTATATACTTCTTTTATTTTTAGGTTATTTGCAGTATTCAAGTTATGTATTATTCACAACGGCCATTCCGCAAAACAGCGCGAGCCCTCACGTCATTTGATGTCTGATCAATTTAATACTTATAGCTATGGTCTGCACAAGAAAATTAATCAAAGGGCATTAACAGTGTAAATAACAACGAAATATTTATAGTTTCTATACTCTGCATGTCTTCTCACACTTTTATTGTCCCCTACCGGTTTCACCGGAGGGGACTTATGGTTTGCGCTCTGTCCGTCAGTGCGTCCGTCAGTATGTCAGTCTGTCTGTCACACTTTTCTGGATCCTGCGATAACTTAAAAAGTTCTTCAAATTTTATCATAAAACTTGAAACATGGACAGATGGCAATATTGAGATTATGCACGTCATTTCATTTTGTTCCGGTTGCTTTGGCAACAAAATACTTTAAAAAACAAATCTGACAATGGTGGAGCCGGTAGGGGACATCATTGCTTGACAATAGTCTTGTTTTCTTCATAACGTTTAACTTGATTCCATGTTATTCTCGTTTCGTTATCATCTTTGGATTCTGCACAAGAGAAATACCATGGGCATTATCTCCAAAAGCATTGAAGTGAGTTACAGCTCTTGCACGTACTGCGCCTACCAACAGTTTTCTGAGTAGATCTAAGTTAGTGTTTCCTTTGGACATATTCAACTGAAATGAAAACATAGAGTGAGCAAGAAAATGTACCAGGGACAATAAATATGTATATATTGAAGGAAGAGTTATGGTAATTTTTATTATAGACTTGCTCTCAAAACCATTGATTAATATTTGAAGTTCCATTTGAACACATGCAACACTTTTGTAGTTCTTCTTTGTACAAGAAAATTGCAGAATACAGTTACGTTTCAAAAACAAATAAGCAAGGGGAAATAACTCAAAATATACTACAAAAAGAGTAATGATTTCTGTACCCTTCACTTCGTCACAATGTGCGCTATCAATATATAAAAAGGGTAATGTTAATCCCTTCAAAACCCATGAAGCTTGGTTTGGCGCATTAAACATTTAAAAAGGGAAATAATCCTTTAATAATTGAAAAGACATTGATGTTCCTTGCACTAGTCACTTTCTATTAAAGCCATCTATGAGTGTAAGATATTTGAATATTTTCATACCGTGCGTAGTCATGACTTACGCAAGAAACTGAATAATGGTATTCAAAAAATGGACGATGTGCTATAATTCCAAACGTACTGATGATGTGTTTACGACTGCGCTTTTTCTGAAAGTTTCATTTAAATATGTATCTTCAATACTCAAGGCATTAAAATCCACACACGATAATTGACTAACGTGCGATAACTCTGTACCTCCTGAGCAGGTATAATTCGTGTGCCGAGCACTTCCGCATAAAGCCCTCTATAATTATATGAAAATTCATTTGAATCCCTCGAATAGTTCCTGAGAAATATACCGCACAAGAAGATGGGTAGACTGAGGGACAGACGATGTAGTTTCTATCTGCCTCTCTCCGGCAGCATTAATATAATGTTTTGCAATTGTTTATCATTTTTAAGTGAAGTGTTTATGTATATATTTACTATTTAACATCCACGCGAGTTATATCCTTTATAATGTACCATAGTTACTTATTAGAATACTATATGTTTATCTTATTATTAAACCAGACAAGTCTCTGGATAGTTTCTAAGTTCTGTTTTATTTTTATTTTTAAGTACAATAAGTCTCAAATGTTCTTTCGATCCAAGCTGTAAAATGAACATTCTTACCACAAAACACTTTCATATATTTACAGGTACAGAAACATAAAACAACAAAACAATAGTTTTTATTCAATTCTTGTTTGGTCAATTTAACTCCGCCTTCATATTTACTACTCGTTGATTGGACAACTCGCTCATGTATTGACTCCATGACACAGCAGAAAAAGTGCTACACAAAATTATTCACGTTTTACCAGTTAAACTGATGTTATTGATGGCCGGTCTAGATTGTAATTCTTGGAGCTATGAGATTGCCCTTCAATAAACATATTTGACCAGTTCGATGGATGTTTTTAATGGCCGAACTAGATTTGAACAATGAAATTTTACTCCAATATGTTGACTTCCATTACATATTCCATCTGTCCTGGCGTGATGCCTTACTTTTCCGGATAATACGCGAAACGGCAACGGATCATATCAGAAAATAAACAAGGTGAATTGCAGGATGCGCCTAGTATTGGAAGTGAAATTGGCAACAAAACCGCGTTAAAATGCCAAATACTATTACTCATGGACCAGTATGGTGTTTCAGCTAATGGTTTATTTCAAAATTCGTTATGAAAATAAACCATTTTATCAAAACGAACGAAACCAAATGAACTATACCTACCTCATAGTCATGAAATAGATTAAAATACTTGCTTTTTTGTAACTTTTAAGAAAAAAAAATCATACAACACTACTACTTTACATTGTTGTAATAATCGTTCAGAATTATAATAAAGTTGTAGTTTATAAAAAACAATACGTCGGACAAACTAATCAGATTGTTTCCCGCACAATGGATAGCCATAGATTTGTTATCAGAAATTGTTCAATAAATCCTATTTCACATGTTGCTACACATTTTGGATCCACCGACAATGATTGCACTTTATCAGATTTCTCCTTTGTACTTATTGACGTTGTTCAAAACAATCTACACCGTTTATGCAAAGAAACATATTGGATACATAAATTAAAAACTATGATTCCTAACGGTCTAAATAATAAACTGCTTTATGACATATAGAACATAAACATAATTTACATATACATTTGATGTTTGTCTATTACTATGTTTTTATAAAGTATAGTATTACTTATAGGCTGTTGTATCATCACTGATCCATCTTTGTATTATGTATTATGTAATATTATGCACTATATATATTTTTTCCGCCAAACGACGTTTCGTTATTGTATGACGTTGACGTCATATCTTATTATACTACTGATGAAGGCTATGGCCGAAACATGTTTAGTACTATTTGAATGAACAAAAGTGACGTGTTTGTGCGATTTATTTAATTTTAATTAAATTGTAGGAAATTACTGGCAACTTCAAAAACGTGAGTATTTGCGTTTTAAAAGGGTCGCATATTGATTTCACGCGCATCGGATAACACACGAAACCATAAGATACTGGTAAAGGATAAATTCCGGAAACACAACAAGATACAAGATACAAGAATCTTTATTTAACGTCGGATGTGAATAACAATAAACATTAGCTTATGAGCTATTTCCCGACAAAACAATTGTTTATATATAACAAGTGTATATTGAGCTGAAAGAAAGAAAGATTAAGCATGTTATATAAGCATTTATACTACAAGGACATATTTAGAGCATATAAAACACAAAATTTAGTAAAAAATGTTCATTAAAAGCATAATATTTTGTAAGTTACACATAGATATGACAAAGGGAAATATACCTAAGAACTATATTGGAGCTGTTTTACATCAGTTCATAATTAACACATATGTTATACACTTATAATTTGTACAAACAAAGCATTGCAGACCTATATTAAAATTTAAGATATTCAAACAAGTATAGCACACAATTCATGTTTAAAAGCATATATAAGCACATGCACAATAACTACATAGTACAACAAATAAATAGCACATATATACACATATATACATGTTTATAACATTTAAAAAAAACACACAAGAAGGGAGTATAAAAAAGCATATTTAATCACATGAAAAAAAAAACATCTACATAGCACATATATACACATATATACATGTTTATTTTTTTATTTTTTTAAACACACAAGAAACTCAGCTACACTATATACAAGGATAATAAACAAGGGATTAACTGACAGATAAATAAATAATATAAGCAGGACAGCAAAACACAAGCAAGCAAGCAAAAAATGTGAGAAGCAGGTTACTCACACATGGCGCATTTACATTTTGAGCCTGTCCAGGTGCGGCTCAGCCGTACAAAGTCTTTATATTTGTCGACTGTGCGAATATCCTCTGGGAGGCTGTTCCACACCTGTACAGTCTCAAAACGAAAGGAAATTTTGCCATACCTTGTTGTTCTTACTTGTGGTGTCACAAGGATGTTTGAATATCTGAAATTATAGGTAGAGGATTTAACTTTAACCAAGGATTGAAGATATTCTGGGGAAAGATTGTGTATACATTTAAATGTTTCTGACGCAATGAGTCGTAACCTGTTTAAGTGAAGAGTAGTACTGTTAACCTTTTTTAGTAGTGTATCATAACTAGATTCATAGTCATTAAAAACAGTTCTAAGGGCTCTAAACCGTATCTTTTCTAGTTTTTCTGTGTTGGATTTACTACAAAAATGCCATATAAGGGGACAAAAATTAAAATTTGATCGGATAAAAGATTTAAAAATTATTAACCTAGTGCTTACATTCAGGAATTTGCTTAGTCTTTGGAGAACATTTAACTGTTTGGCTGCCTTTTTGCATACATTTGTAACCTGTTGATCAAAGTTTAATTTGTTATCAAGTACCACTCCTAAAAGTTTTACTTTTTGTTCACATTTAATTTCATTTTGACCTATAGTAAATGATTTAACTTCTTTATAAGTCTTTTTACCTACACATATTGCCTGGGATTTATCGGGGTTTGCCTGCATTTGGTTAATATTGAACCAGTGTATCAGGGATTTACTTTCTGATTCAATAGTTTCCTTAAAGGTATTTAAGTTTTTGTGACTGAAGGAAAGGGTATTGTCGTCTGCATAGTTATATAGGGTTGACTTATCTATTAAATAAAAAATATCATTGATAAAGATATTAAAGATCAACGGACCGAGTATAGAGCCTTGAGGCACTCCCTTAATGATTTCTTGCCATTTACTAGTACAATTGTTTATTTTAACCCTTTGAGACCTGTTTGATAGAAAGTTTAACATTAATTTACATGCATGCTCGGTTAATCCATAGGCCTTGAGTTTTAGTACAATTAGATTGTGAGGTAAGCAATCGAACGCTTTAGACAGGTCCATTAAAACAGTTCCTACATAATTGTTTTCATCTAGGGCTTGTTTCCAATCTTCTACTAGTTTTAATAAAGTTGTTTGACATCCATAAGATGACCTGAATGCTGATAGATAAGAATGGAAAACATTATTATTAAAATGTTCAGTGAGTTGGTTGCTAATGATTTTTTCATATATCTTTGACATTGTGGGCAGCATGCTAACTGGTCTATAGTTTGTTTCACTGAAAGGATCTTCTTTTTTGTATATTGGTGTAACCTGCGCTTGCTTAAGTTTAGCGGGAAATTGACCTTTATTTATAATGGCGTTTGCTATATTTGTAAATGGGGTTTTGAGGCTATTTTGACCTGCTATGATAATTTTAGGAGGGATTGAGTCAACACCAGTGGCCTTTTTGGGGTTTAGATTTTTTATACATTCACTAATACACTTTTCCGTAACCTTATTAAATTCGAAAGTCTTGACCTTAGTTTTACTGTTTATTGTATTAATGCTAGGGTGTTCTTCATTTACTGGGACTTTGTTTTCTATACCTATATTTTTAGCAATGTTGATGTAAAATGTGTTTAATTTGTCTGCTACCTGGTGTTGATCAGAAATCAGTGTATTATTTTCAGTGTTTTTAAGAATAATTTGACAGTCAGATTTCTGTGTTGACTTTTGGGATAAGAAGGGTTTTATAGTGGGCCAGAAGTCTTTGGATTTGGGTCCCCCATCACATCTTGCTTTGAAATAGATTGAAATTGACTCTCGTTTTGACCTGGTTTTGAGATTCCTAAGTTTTTTGTACTGTAACCAGTTTTCGCTTGACTTATGTTTCTGATACTTATTTTTGGCTTCCCGGGTCTTGTATATAATTTTTCGGTATTGGGAGTTCATGTATGGTGGGGAGTATTTTTTGGGGACCTTTTCTTTAATCGGAGCATGTTCATCTATAACCTGTTTTAGCAAGTGTTCATGAGTGCAGTAAATATCATCTATATCACTGGATAATACACGAAATCGATTGATACATATACAGATACGAGTACGAGTACGAGAAGAAGATTATTACGTGCTTTTCAGCAAGTTTTATGAACAACTTGTACACATCGTATGTTAAACGTTTAATATAGTACTTGAAGTTGTTGACGAATTTTGAACTACCGGTATGGCTGCAATTTCCAGCCACGTGCTCGTAACTGAAAGATATTCGTAACGACATGCGTATAAAGGTTTCTAGAAAGTAGGAGACAAAAAACGTAATCATTAAACGCAGATATTTGTTACGCGTATTATTTCTTGTAAGATAAGCTCATGATGTTAAAGTGAGTATGCACGATTTGTATACGTGTGAAATTGTAATATATTGATAAATGATATGTAACAATAACGCAAAATAGGCAAGAAAAATTATACATTGAAGACGAATTTCATAAAATTCAGCAAAGACAAGTTAGCGCTGGTTAAAGCCGACGCCGACACTTGTACTCGTATTTGTTAGGAAACAAAATTGTGTCTTTGTGTCGTATGATCGAATCTGCACTAAAACTAAATTTAGATTCACATTGTACATGAACGATTTATATGCTGGCGAATTCGGGTTCCAGCCATTTTCGATTTCAGATTTAAATATCTGGCTTATTTCGCACTTTTCGACACATGTTCTTTTTAACTTTTCTTTTAATTTATGTTTGAAAAATATGTGAAATAAGTTTTGTACACATCTTGTTGATTCTTACAATATATTATCTCAATCTTAATGTTGTATTTATGTTCCATGTTCAATATCGATGCTTAGATATGATTCAAATAATTAACATGGTTTAAAAGATGCCCATATCTTTTCGATCTATTTAGGATTTTCAACATATAATTCACACAAGAACACCATGCGTAAAGTGTAGATACAAGATCACATATAGAAAACAATTATCACGTGCTCTTTGTCTTCGCTTGGCATGGCTGACACTTTGCGTTTATTTTTTTATGATTAACTTGAGACAAACACTCCAGAGCTGATTAATATTAATTATAACATAAACGCGAAGAATGACTAGCATCTATGTATAATAAAAATCATATCAAATACAAATATTTATAAATTGAATATCTTTTTAGTGACAAAAACACACATAACTAATGAACTTATGAAATATTAACCCATCAAATAAAATCCCGACTTGGTTTCATAAAAACAATCAAGCATGGTATTGAGGCTGGAATATTTAATGTGTATAACTGAAATACAAATACGGAAAGCCGGTTTTGTAATATGTTTTAAAGAAGATGCAAAGTAGGATGATATGTAATATAAACGATAACATTCACAATGCGTCTAAATAATGCGTCACCCCTGTGTAGTGTTTTGGAGAGGTTACACTCAACTATGTGCCACAGCGTGCGTAGAAAGACTTTATACTTTTATATTAAGTGATATCATCAAATGTAGCTACCATGCACGCAAATTCAAAAGTTAATTGAGTAAATATAATAGAATTAAAAAATCTTCAATACAAAAAACACGTCAAAATCTGCATCACAATTAAGTTCGATCGTGTAAATGGAAATAAACACTTTTTGTACGTCTTGTTCGCTTCCGGGGGATAACTTTTGATTATCCAAAAGGGTTCCTAAAAAGTTCATACCCACTCGCCATGGATATGGCGCACAATATGCTCAATAGGCGATACTTACGCACCCCCCCCCCCCCCCACGCTGACGCCAAACCTCAACTGTTGATTTTAAGAACCTGCGACACGGCCATACCACTATCGAACTTTAATTTATTTATATGTATAGATATTCGATGTAACTGAATCGGTAAGGCAAAACAAAAAAGTATTTGCCACACAATTTTTGTTAAAAAGGTACTTTAGGCAAACCTTTTTTTTCGTTTACGATTCAGGTGTTTTTTTCCACGTAAACTAAGTATAAGATATGCTCCAAATCTTTAACACTATTTCTTAAATGTATTTTAGATGGGCATTACGTGTTATCAATGCATTCTAAAATTCATTTTTTTCTCCTTTTAATTTCGTATGCATTTTAACACAAACTAGCAAACACTGATTTAAACAAACTTCGCTTCCCAATTTCAATGGAGGTCTCTATGTCGATTGTTAAACGGAACATTATATTATGATACCTCATTATAATTCTATAGACAACAAACACAATGTTGTATAAACTATCCAAATAAATAACGAAAACACGTGTGACCCTGAGCTTAAAAACAAAGTTTACCTTTCATTGTTACATTTTAAATTGCAGAATAAGTTTCAAATTGTGAGTGGATGGAAAAAATGTTCGATTTATAGTCCCTTTTCGCCAAACGCAACAACAACTCCGTGTCGTTCTAATAAATGACACGTGCGGATTATATACGTACCAAAACTACAAATCGTTCTATAAATAACGATGAATCAAAACCGTGTTTTTTTATTTAAAGCTTACACCTTTTAAAACAGCAAAACACCTCAACAATCATATATTATACATACAACGCTCGATTGTTTCAGAAGTACGAAACAGTAATAAATGACGTACTTTCTCTTGTTTATTTATTCAAGAATGTTCACACGTCGTTGAAAAATTAAACTCGTGATCTTAACACAATAAGAATATTACTATCTTAATCATACTTCGAATTACAAAGATTGGTTGGAATTTTGATATTTAACACAAAGTTGTCCATTTAATCAAATACATATTTTTTGATGATCTTTCATCTTAATTATCAGATATCCCGATCATTATGCTTAGATAAATAACCACGGATTGGTTGATGACAAAATGATAATGATATACTAAGCATCGAAACTATTAATCCGAAAATTATGCCGTGATCGTTTCATCGTTGGCTCATTCCCAAAACAGCAAACAAAACAAGATTAAGATAAATCCACGTATAATTGTTTACATATTACCGGTAAGTTAGTTCGCTAAAAAGTAGGTACAGTATCATGTAATCAAACACATCTGATGCTTAATAACCATAATTATTGTCACTGCATTGAAAACGCAGGATAAATGTTTATATTCGACTCTTTAGAATTAATAAAACAGCCGGGCGATTGAAATGTTCACCCCTGTAGCCGGGTTAGCTGTACGGTTTGATAATCGAAAATGAAAATGAAAATACGATTAAATAGTATTCCATTATCACACAAGATAATTGTGAACAGTCACAAATGATAGGGCAGGCACGTGCATGTTGCCATTATGCTTGTGAGATCGAAAGTCATCATGCAAACGTCATGTCACTGCAAATTGACACTAAAATGAATGATAAATGCAACACAATTACATTATCATAAAGAAACAATTAAAGGGATCTTTTCACGGTTTTGTAAATTGACAAAATTGAAAAAAGTTGTTTCAGATTCGCAAATTTTCGGTTTAGTTATGATATTTGTGAGGAAACAGTATTACTGAACATTTGCCATGGTCTAATATAGCCATTAGATGCATCATTTGACGATTTAAAAACCTAAAAATTATAAAACGTTGCAACGCGAAACGATTGAATAATTTGGAGAGTTCTGTTGTTGTCGTTTAAATTTTTGAAACTACGAAGATTGCTTATATAACGTATAAAATACGCAGCCTATGTATGCTTGGCAGAATAGCTCAGATGGCAAATGCGTTTTTACTTCAGAATTCTGGGGGTCACTGATTCGAGCCCAGTTGCGGGCTACATTTTTTTCCTTTTTTAAATTTTATTTTTTACTGGAGCCTTTAAAATTTAATGTTTACATTTATCAATATAAAGCATTTAATGACAAACTTCAAAACATACCAAAATCTGTGAAAAGGTCCCTTTAATACACATTCACTATTCCAGTGACTCATATGGAGTTATAGAGTTTACGGTGCCATCTCGTGATAAACAAAAATCGTGCTCTTTGTAATTCATGTTAATATTTACGCGTATCGCTTGTGTAAACTGCAGTAGTAAGATTATTTATAACTGTATGAAGCAATTTGATTTAGTGCTAGAAACATTACATAAAATTGCACCAACACCAAAATTCAGATTAAAAGTCCATTTTTCACGTACACTAAATACAACTGATACGAATTCGTTTATGGTTGTCTTGATACTACTTTTTCTGTGTTTTGATGATGCTATTATTGATAAAAATAAATATATAATCTTCTGAAATTATTTAAGTAAGCATGTATGTTTTTTATGTAATCACTAATACGACTAATTTTAAGTTATCACTTAAATGACTTTTGTTAAGTAAAAAAGGAGGAAACAATTTCAATGTTCTACCTGTATTAACCGTCATTGAACGTTTTATCAAACATATCACATAGGCACCTGACATATTCAATGAAACCACATTAACGTTGTTGCAGACTAGCACCATGGTTTCAAAATAGCAGAATGATGATGAAAAAATAGCGTTGTTCCGGGACTGGGAAGATCGACCACCCATATAGTTTAATTGCTTTGTCTCATCTAAAGCTTAAAGCGAGATTATACGATTTTGTACATGTGTCAAATTGTAATATATATTGATAAAATATGTTACAATAACAC
Organism: Dreissena polymorpha; assembly: GCF_020536995.1. Classification (NCBI taxonomy): domain Eukaryota; kingdom Metazoa; phylum Mollusca; class Bivalvia; order Myida; family Dreissenidae; genus Dreissena; species Dreissena polymorpha. The sequence goes on along the minus strand of NC_068357.1, from coordinate 49,013,158 downwards.
AAAATAGGCAAGAAAAATTATACATTAAAGACGAATTTCATAAAATGCAGCAATGACAAATAAGCGCCCGAGCCGATTGTGACGAAGATATTTCGCACATTTTTTTTCTACAATATCCGAAGCATTCGTCTTTTTAGTTAGTGTTCGTGTGTCGAATGAAAAGATATCGTTGCAGGAATTTAAAATGAACCGTTAAACTAAATTTAGATTCACATCGTACATGCATGATTTACATGCTGGCGAATTCGACGGTACAGACTTTTTCGATTTCAGAATTAAATATCTGGCTTATTTCGCATTTTTCGACACGTGTTCTTCTTAACTTTTATTTTAATTTATATTAAAATATATGTTTAATCAGTTTTTTACACATTTTATATAAATTAATAAATATTTGACAAAATCGTTTAATCTCGCTTTAACAATTCATTGAGGTTTCGACACTCCGAATATGGTGATGTTATTTCCGGAACCCCAAATTTGATAAAAGATATATTTAGACCTGTTGATATGGCTATATTCTATATTTTTATTTGTTGGCCTTTATGAATATTAATTACTTTATGTACATTTTTTGCCGAACGTTCTCTAACAAATCGTCCAAAGCAGCAGTTTTGAAAAGGCTCTGACACAAGTGGGTTGTATTGTTTGACTTTTGAACGTATTAGGGGAACTTGGCATTGTTCAGTAAGTTTTATTTGTATTTGTGTGTGTGTGTGAGTTTGTAAAACCTACCAACCGGGGAAAATCGTATGAATACACACCAACAAACCGGGGAACACCTACCAACCGGGGAATTCCCCGGTTGGTTTTAGGCGAAAATCTCTAATCTACGTGAATGAAATACCAAACTGTCAATTTAAGTTAGAAATCCAACGCCTTCCCCGATTAGCGGGTTTGTGGCGTGCACAAAATATACACAAATCTTGACCATATTACAATCGAGTGTGTATCCAGGCTTATAACAGTTCCCCGGTTGCGCTGTTTAAAAATCATACACTCGGTATTTATATCATTTAGTGAAAGTCAGTTGGAAAAATGGAGTTTCGAGCGAACAAACGCATTAAACTAAGGTAAGTTTTTTTTATTATGTTTACAATTTTTAATTACTATTAAAAAGCGCTTTTATGTAAACGTTCAAGTAATACTGGAAGACGAATTCTAAAGATCGATTTATATAAATATCATTTGATTACAAAGCTTGTTTTACGGTACATATTTCACGGATATATTTTATAAATATACGTTAAACAAAGTAGAGCTCTAAGCAGTTTTTAGCTCGACTATATATATATATATATATATAATTAAAGTAAAAAAACGTGTCTGGGATTTTAAATATATATTGATTTAGCCAACGCGTTTCGCATAGCTCATCAGGGCATAATACAATATATTACAACGTCAAAATGTCATGGAGATAACGTCATATCAATTATGACGTCATAACGTCAATAAATATTAAATGAAATTTAATTTGGGTTTAAATACATGTATAAAATGTTGTTCTTTTGCTAACATAGCTGAAATATTGTTCGAAAATAGCTTATAAAATGGAAATATTTTAAATTTTGGTTCATTATGTGAACATTCATCTAAATGTTTACTTAAAGGCATCTGTCTTGTTGAGGGGTCTCGCATTTGTTGTTCATGGACTGATCGCCTATTTCTAAGTTTATCGCCAGTTTGGCCTATATAATATTGTCTGCATCCATTGCATAATAATACATAAATCACATTTTGTATATCACATGACATATTAGTTTTTATTTTGAACATTTTGCCATTAAAATCAAAAGAATTCCCTTCAATAATATAACCACACAGGGCGCATCTAGAGTCATTACATTTCACTCGAGTGTGCTTGTTTGCATTGTAAACTTGATATATATATATATATAGTGGAGCTATTCTACTCAACCCGGCGCCGGCGTTAGCGTGAGCGTTAGCGTGAGCGTTGGAATGTTAAAGTTTGCGTACCACCTCAAATATTGTCTATGTCCCTTGACATATTGCTTTTATATTTTGCATACTTCTTTACCAACATGACCCCAATCTATAAACAAGAGCAGACAACTGTAACAAGCATCTTGTAAGAATTACTGTCACTTTTATCCACTTAAAATATGCATATTATTGATTAATCTTTTTGAAAGTTTACGTACCACCTCAAATATTGTCTATGTCCCTTGACATATTGCTTTTATATTTTGCATACCACTTAAAATATGCATATTATTGATAAATCTTTGTTAAAGTTTACGTACCACCTCAAATATTTTCTATGTCCCTTGACATATTGCTTTTATATTTTTCATACTTCTTTACCAACATGACCCCACTCTATAAACAAGGGCAGACTACTGTAAACAGCATTTTGTAAGAATTATGGCTCCTTAGTGATTTTGTTATTACTACACATGCCTAAATATATATTATGTATATCATGAAATTAATGTCATTTGTGTACAAGGAATTAATGTCAATGTGGTGTACTAAATGGTTTTATGAATAGCGAACTTTTTAACTCTGACTAGATTATGTGTTATACCATTTTTTATTGTTGTTGTGAATAGGCAACACAATGACTACTAGATCTACGGACAGCCAGGAACCAGAGCAAACAACATCCATACACACGGAAGAAGTCGATGAGACGGTTTGTAATATTTCACTATGTCGAAGCTACTAAGGCGTATTTCCTGGTTTGGTTTAGTCTTCAGTGAAATAGGCGTAATTTTGCCTTACATTATATTGTGCCAATATTTATTCCGGGTGATGCTTATTGGTATTTGGGCTTTACATAACACGTACGTGGACGATCATTATATTAACATTTTATAGCACACGTTATGCGAATGTTTAAAGAATAAAATATTGTTTACCAGTTATAGTGACTTTGAACTACTTGTCTTTCAAAATCTTCATATACACAAAGAATTTAGAATTTACACCTGTCAATGAAACTGGTGCGCATGTGTATTAACCACTGTAGTTTATAAACATCGACTTCATCATAATCACAAAAACGTTAATTATCGCTTATCCAAGAAGTGTAATATCATTAATTTTAATTTTCAGTGTAAGACTTATACGCTGCCAATTACTGTGTATGAAACTCGGAGACATTAGGAAATTTAACTTTCGTGTTACATATGGACATTGGTTGATATTTTATCTTAACGACAAAAAAACAATAGCGTCTACTCGATATTTGCTATACGATACATTCTGACGTGGGTAAGAAAAGATAGTTCATTTTACACCAACCACCGCACAATACATACAGGATTTACCGTGAACCACAGTCCATTCACCAGTTCTTTTTTCTTCCAACACATTTGTCCAGAGAAGTTCAATACCTTTCATTTAACCGTGCATACATTTTGTCTTATTAGTATCTGTAAAAAATATTACTTGTAAACTTTTTCGAACTTTGATAACATGTTTGGAACAACCTGGTATATGTTAAGACTTGCTACGTCGGTGTATTCAGCCAATCTTTAAAAAAGCTTGATACGTTCAAGATGAATACTCAAAGATATGTTAAATTTGAAACCGTTTTGTTGAAATTGATCATTTAAATGCAACCTTTAAAAATGTTTTATGGGTGTTTTTCAGTTTGTTATTATGTCGACAAAACAAGCTATCAATCTGTTTCAAATCTTCCCCAATGACAGTGAACGGCAAAAAATAAAACATGTGATGTAAGATAAGCAAAAGTAAACTATTTTGGACGAAGTAAATTAAGCTTGTATTATACCATCGGTTGCAAACATTTACACAAAATTCTCATGTCACTTAGATTTTCTACATCATAATAAAAAGCCACATGAGTAATGATATCAATTGAAAATGCTGCTACTAAAGAATTGCAATTTCAACTGATACTAAGTAACGTGGATGTATGAATCTTACTCTATTAATGTCTCATTGAATTGTGTTGCAGAGTACCGAAACTAAAGAACATAGCGACACTGCACAAGAGTACAATTCACAAGATGCAGCAGAAAATATGTTGAACTGTGAATCATCGGATATCGATGTACGTAAACTTATAACGATTTTGTGATTGCAATACAGTACACACATTTACACATTTTATATAAGATTATATATAGTTCCGATTTTTTCAAGCTCTAGTAACGAACCGTAATTAAGACATGCATTCTGGTAAGTGTTATGTTACACTTACACATTTTTTATGGATGTAGTTCACCAACAACAAATTATGATGTTGTGATATTTTCATATTTTTATATGATCTCACACACAGGAAAACAACTGTATTTTACAGGATAGTGACAATGACAAAGACTATATTCCGGAAGAAGGCGATGCATCGTCAGATGAGTCGATAGTTGTCGAACTCATACCAAACATTCAAAGATTTCAAAAGAAGACAGCGTCAACACTACCTCCTATTGAATCCTTGCAATCTCGTGAACGTGACGAATCATCCGCAGAGGCACACAAAACCAACATCACCATCGCTCAAACAAATAACAGTGAATACAGACATTACGATAAGAGATTTTATTGCATGTTTTGCGAAAAGGCTCAAACAAAACTAAACAAACATTTGCTTTCGCAGCATAAAGATGGGCAAGATGTGAAAGATCTATTAAATACGGAAAATTCAGCAGAAAATAAAAAAATGTATGAACAAATAAGGAACGTTGGGAACCATCTCCATAATGTTAAAGTATTGCGAGATGGCCAAGGACAGCTGTTTGTGTCATACAGACAACGTAACAATCAACGCGTAGCTGCAGACGAGTATGGACCTTGTCCTTACTGTTACGGGTATTACCCGAAGAAAATCCTGTGGAGGCACACTCAAAAATGTAAGTTTACAAATGCGGCGGGATCAAGAAAACGACTCGCTTTAGAGAGCAGCCTGCTATTACCAAAATCAAAAGAAGAAAGCACTATTTTTAAGACGAGTAATCGAGTCCATGAGAAACGACGAAATAAGTCGCATAGTCAAAAGTGATAATACAATCCTTGCATTCGGTGAAAAACTCTGTACAAAAAGGGGCCATGATGAAGAGCAACACAATTATATTAGACAGAAGTTAAGAGAAGTTGGTAGATTGCTGAAAGACATGCGATCTTGTTCAGGCAATGTTGAAAAGTCTTTGGAGAATTTCATGTATCCAGATGCTTTCAAATTTATTACACAATCTTGCAAAAACGTTGCAGGCTTCGACGGAAACACCAATACTTATGCTACACCATCATTAGCCTTAAAGATTGGCACAACGCTTCAGAAATGTCTAAAAATTCTAATTTCGAAAGGAATCGAAACAAGCAACCGGGATCTGCAAACAAGGGCTGAGGATCTTTCCAAACTATTTGAAATTAATTGGACGGATGACATGTCTTCCAATGCCTTAAGAACACTTCATGAGGCTAAGCAGAACAGTCAGAAAGGACTGTTGCCATTGGCAAATGATGTCAAAGTAATGTCTGAATACTTACGACATGAAGCAGAAACACATGCAAATACCTTACAAGGATCAGCAAGTGATTGCGAGAAAAGGCAAGCATGGCATAAGTTGTCTGAAATCTGCTTGTGCTAAACTATTCTTTTTAATCGATACGATCAGGCGAGGTGTCAAAAATGACAGTCGAAGAATATTCAAAAAACAAATTGACAAATGACGATGGAGAATTAGATGGATGTTTAACAAAACTGGAAAAAGACCTGTGCCGTTATTTTTACCGTACAGAGATTATTGCAAAACGAGGTCGAATAGCTGCAGTACTGTTTCCAAGACAAGTGAAAGAAAATATCGACCTCCTCATACGCAGCAGAAATTCTCTAACAAACTGTTTAAATAGTAAATTTCTTTTCCCAACAAAATCTGCATCATCGCATATTCGTGGGACAGACGTATTACGTTCAATTGCAATTGACTGTGGAGTTGAACATCCGAAAAGGCTTCGTTCTACAAAGTTAAGGAACCATATTGCCACAATGACTCAGCTTTTTAACTTGTCTGAAAATGAAATAGACATTCTAGCTAAATTTCTTGGTCACGAAATTCGGGTACATAGAGAATTCTACAGATTACCAGATGGAACCATGCAGGTTGCCAAAGTCAGCAAGCTGCTCATGATGATGGAAAGTGGACAAATTACCAGAAATTCTGTCAATTCGCTAGACGATATTGATGTTGACGACGAATGTATTGTAGGTATGTCGCATTTTCAGTGTTAAATTAATTCAGTAAACTTAATGTTAATAATGGGCTCATTACCGAACTTGATAACCTGAAGTGATAAAAAGAATTACAAACATTTTCTGAAATATACTTGTGTTATGCAAGGCAATTCTTTTTTATCGGAGACGACCAGGTAAGGTGGAATATAAAGTCTACACTCATTTTGTGCTAAGTAAGGTTTACATTGGCTACTTCTAATTTTTCAATTTCAATGCACTAACTGCATATGTATTTGGTGTGCTTCGGTTGTTTCCATCATTGTTATATTATAAACTATATATAATTTTTGATCTTGTGATTTACACGACAGATAAACAATATTCTTCTGAATTATCAGAAAATGAAAATACTGAAGACCTTGAAACTCTGCTTCCCAGCACCAGTCAACCAAAAATAACAGACAAAGGAATGCATACACATGTGAATGCATTTAAGTTATGTATCTCCAAGTTTCTTATGTTTCTTAGAACATGATTTTCTTACATGTAATTGTTTGATTCATTAGGCAAAATAATGTTTCCAAATTTTTCGTGTGACATCGATGTCATTATCAGGTGCCGTAAGTACCTGGACGCTTTTGTCGTAATTTTGCTATGAAAAATTGTACTGAAGTATATATATTTAATATGGATATCTTACACATGGCAGTTAGCGACGTCATATGGTGTTTTATTATCCATGTACAGTAAAGGGTACTTCAAATACCAGGAGAACAAAACAAGCAGCCAAAGAGCAATGGAGTGAAGACGAAAACAGGAGCTGTTCACAGACACTTAGATCGTTTTTTGATAATGGGTAAATTACCAGGGAAAAAAGAATTACTAGCATGTATTGAAAGTGAGAATGACCTTCACAACAGAAGTTGGAAAAATGTCAAAGACTTTTGCAGAAATTTAATTGAAACAAAAAAGCGACGGGGACTTTTAACTTAAAAAAATATTACACATATAATGCACGTTTAGGAGAATACATTAAAGGATGAAGTTGCCACATGTGTTTTGTGTGTTTTCTTGTTCTATATACTCTTTTCGAAAACGATATATGTGTGCTTATTGTATTTGAATGTTTTATTAAAACGGTTCAGTCAAAAACGATATTTGTTCATAATCATATCGCCGAACAAATTAGGATTGGTATATAGTTCGGCCAAAGAGTGTTTCTTTGTACTTTCTATTACGAGTTTCTACGAGTTACTCACTATACAAGTTATTTTTTACCCCAAACTTGGTGAATATGAATGAATATAGCAAACATGATAACAAATCAATCTAGAAGGCTAAACGTTCAGAGAAGGCACAAAAAAATTCAGTCGGATAAATGGAAACAAACATTTTGTTTAAGCATAACAAACAAACACTTTTAGATGTAATAAGATAAATGTAAATAACATAAAAAAAAACTACTGCTAAACTACTGCTACAATGTGAAGAATACAAATGAATATTTTGTCAATTTTACAAAATTTGTTTTGAATGACAGGTGTCTGACTTGCAGTTGAGTACTTAATAGTTATTTTAAAGTAAAACTTTACCAATATGTAAATTATTGCGTAAATATCGCACTAGAATTGATTAAATAGTTGTTAAATATTACAATAATTTCCTACACAGACTTTTGTGCATTTGTTTTGCGTGTAGATATTCACATTAACTATCAATTCACATATTTGCTTTGTGCATATAATTGGTATGTTTATATTTTGAATTGAGTCACACTGTTATAATTTCCCTGTTGGTACATATTATTTTTAAGTTGGCACCAACAAGGGTCTAACAATTGATTCACATGTGCACTCCCCAGTAAGTATATATACTATAATGTAAGTGATGCAAAATAATATTAAACTACGTGTTTGATAAGTGTTTGCTTTGGTACATATTTAATTATTAGTGTTTTTATATAATGATAATGCTGTCAAAGTCAGCGGTGATTATACGTGTATAACAACATTAATTAACACTTTTATATTGTTTTCAACAAATAATATATGGTTGACACATCGGCATAAATTTTCAGTGCTTAAAATACACTCTTTCTATTATATTTTATGCAAAAATTAGGTACATAAGTTGGTTTACATAAAGGTAGTTTGAACAAAATACGTGAATTCAAATCTTGAAAAAAGGTGTTTGGTTTGCAAGGGAAAACTAAGCGATTGCCAGTGACTATTTTCCTTAAAATATAATCTGTTATTTCGACAGGTAGAATTAAATGTAAGTTCATTATTAACGTTAACCCGTTTTTGGCATTCTCTACTCAAACAAGTGCATACATACTGTATTTTTTTAATACAGCACATGTGTAATGGTATCACAGTTGTAGAATTGGAATTCATATATTATAACAATAAATACTGATCATTATTCAGATTGACCTACCGCCGTAGACTAAGTCACTGGCGCTTCAAAATGCATTGTTATCAAGTCGTTTTGCTAGTTTACTAAACTATTTTGTTTCTCAGGCCTCGCCACATTCGTTGTGAAACGTTCATAATTGTTTAAAGTTACAGATTTTATTATTTTTGAAAATGCAATAAATGTATTTAAGACAATTTAAGTGAAGTGGAAGGTGCCATGCGTGTGAATGAATTTTCTGATGTTTACCTGTTTCAGGGGATTAAATGCATGAGTTATTTTAGAATGTCAGAGTAAGGACAAAGTAAATTTACACTACTAAATCTACATGCTTATGGGCAGTTCTACTTTTAGGATAAAAAACTTCATAGTACGTGAACATCGTGAATATTTTTTTCTGATGGAAAAAAAGGAATAAAACAAATAAACCGCCTCCCCCTCTCCTTCACTCGGTTTTACAAATAGCGTGGCCTGAAAAAAAATAACATTATTTTTTAGTTTTAAGAACGAATTGTATTCATTTGTTGATTAATTCACCATGATTGTTATGGTATAATGCAGCACTTGCATGCTTGTAGTCGGCTTATAGCTAATAAAGTCATAAATGTATTGTTTGATTTGCGTTATGTCTCGTATGCTTATTTTGATGTGAATAATATTTGAGTCAATCAAATGAGGCATTTTTGCAGAAATTATATAAGGTCATACAATAAACATATTTAATTTAAATATTGTTTCATACATATTCTTTTCAATTTTTGTACTAACTTAAATATTATCCATGAACGTGCACGCCATTGTCCTATCAACAACAGTACCATGATTACACACAATTACCCCTGTTGGTAAACGCAAGTTCCCCGTTGGACATTATTGAAGTTCCACAGTAATAGCGCGCTTAAGTTCCTCTCTTGGTTAACACAATTCCCCTGTTGGCACACATTAAAGTTCCACGGTTGGTACGCACATAGTACCCCTGTTGGTATACACCGTTCCCCAGTTGGAACACATTGAAGTGCCACAGTTGGAACGCACTAAGTTCCCCTGTTGGTATACACCATTCCCCTGTTGGTACACATTGAAGTTCCACAGTTGGTACGCACTTAGTACCCCTGTTGGTATACACCGTTCCCCAGTTGGCACACATCGCAGTTCCTCATTTGGTACGCACATAATTCCCCGGTGTGCATGTAAAATTTTCTTTGATTTATTACCCTATTTATCATAATTGTTATGTCAAAATCGTATTTTAGGTTCGAAACCTGTCTGTTTTTTATCACTTTCAGCTTTCTAGAATATGTGGAAATGGTGGTCCCCGGTTGGTAGGTTTAGAACACATTTCCCCGGTTGGAAGGTTTTACAAGTATGTGTGTGTGTGTGTGTGTGTGTGTGTGTGTGTGTGTGTGTGTGAGTTTGTAAAACCTACCAACCGGGGAAAATCGTATGAATACACACCAACAAACCGGGGAACACCTACCAACCGGGGAATTCCCCGGTTGGTTTTAGGCGAAAATCTCTAATCTACGTGAATGAAATACCAAACTGTCAATTTATATTAGAAATCCAACGCCTTCCCCGATTAGCGGGTTTGTGGCATGCACAAAATATACACAAATCTTGACCATATTACAATCGAGTGTGTATCCAGGCTTATAACAGTTCCCCGGTTGCGCTGTTTAAAAATCATACACTCGGTATTTATATCATTTAGTGAAAGTCAGTTGGAAAAATGGAGTTTCGAGCGAACAAACGCATTAAACTAAGGTAAGTTTTTTAATTATGTTTATAATTTTTAATTACTATTAAAAAGCGCTTTTATGTAAACGTTAAAGTAATACTGAAAGACGAATTTTAAGATCGATTTATATAAATATCATTTGATTACAAAGCTTGTTTTACGGTACATATTTCAAGAATATATTTTATAAATATACGTTAAACAAAGTAGAGCTCTAGGCAGTTTTTAGCTCGACTATATATATATAGTGGAGCTATCCTACTCACCCCGGCGTCGGCGTTAGCATGAGCGTTAGCGTGAGCGTTGGAATGTTAAAGTTTGCGTACCACCTCAAATATTGTCTATGTCCCTTGACATATTGCTTTTATATTTTGCATACTTCTTTACCAACATGACCCCAATCTATAAACAAGAGCAGACAACTGTAACAATCTTGTAAGAATTATGGTCACTTTTTTCCACTTAAAATATGCATATTATTGATAAATCTTTGTGAAAGTTTACGTACCACCTCAAATATTTTCTATGTCCCTTGACATATTGCTTTTATATTTTGCATACTTCTTTACCAACATGACCCCAATCTATAAACAAGAGCAGACAACTGTAACAAGCATTTTGTAAGAATTATGGCCCCGTTTTTCCACTTAAAATATGCATATTATTGATAAATCTTTGTTAAAGTTTACGTACCACCTCAAATATGTTCTATGCTCCTTGACATATTGCTTTTATATTTTGCATACTTCTTTACCAACATGACCCCAATCTATAAACAAGAGCAGACTACTGTAAACAGCATTTTGTAAGAATTATGGCTCCTTAGTGAAATACATATTATGTATATCATGAAATTAATGTAATTTGTGTACAAGGAATTAATGTCAATGTGTTGTACTAAATGTTTTTATGAATAACGAACTTTTTAACTCTGACTAGATTATGTGTTATACCATTTTTTATTGTTGTTGTGAATAGGCAACACAATGACTACTAGATCTACGGACAGCCAGGAACCAGGACAAACAACATCCGTACACACGGAAGAAGTCGATGAGACGGTTTGTAATATTTCACTATGTCGAAGCTACTAAGGCGTATTTTCTGGTTTGGTTTAGTCTTCAGTGAAATAGGCGTAATTTTGCCTTAAATTATATTGTGCCAATATTTATTCCGGGTGATGCTAATTGGTATTTGGGCTTAACATAACACGTACGTCGATGATCATTATATTAAAATGTTATGCGAATTTTAAAAGAATAAAATATTGTTTACCAGTTGTAGTGACTTTGAACTACTTGTCTTTCAAAATCTTCATATACACTATAATTTAGAATTTACACCTGTCAATGAAACTGGTGCGCATGTGTATTAACCACTGTAGTTTATAAACATCGACTTCATCATAATCACAAAAACGTTATCACGCTTATCCAAGAAGTGTAATATCATTAATTTTTATTTTCAGTGTAAGACTTATACGCTGCCAATTACTGTGTATGAAACTCTGAGACATTAAGAAATTTAAATTGCGTGTTACATATGGTCATTGGTTGATATTTTATCTTAACGACAAAAAAACAATAGCATCTACTCGATATTTTGCTATACGATACATTCTGACATGGGTAAGAAAGGATAGTTCATTTTACACCAACCACCGCACAATACATACAGGATTTACCGTGAACCACAGTCCGTTCACCAGTTCTTTTTTCTTCCAACACATTTGTCCAGAGAAGTACAATACCTTTCATTTAACCGTGCATACATTTTGTCTTATTAGTATCTGTAAAAAAATATTCCTTGTATACTTTTTTGAACTTTGATAACATGTTTGGAACAACCTGGTATATGTTAAGACTTACTACGTCGGTGTATTCAGCCAATCTTTAAACAAGCTTGATACGTTCAAGATAAATAATCAAAGATATGTTAAATTTGAAACCGTTTTGTTGAAATTGATCATTTAAATGCAACCTTTAAAAATGTTCTATGGGTGTTTTTCAGTTTGTTATTATGTCGACAAAACAAGTTATCAATCTGTTTCAAATCTTCCCCAATGACAGTGAACGGCAAAAAATAAAACATGTGATGTAAGATAAGCAAAAGTAAACTATTTTGGACGAAGGTGAATTAAACTTGTATTATACCATCGGTTGCAAACATTTACACAAAATTCTCATGTCACTTAGATTTTCTACATCATAATAAAAAGCCACATGAGTGATGATATCAATTGAAAATGCTGCTACTAAAGAATTGCAATTTCAACTGATACTAAGGAACGTGGATGTATGAATCTTACTCTATTATTGTCTTATTGAATTGTGTTGCAGAGTACCGAAACTAAAGAACATAGCGACACTGCACACGAGTACAATTCACAAGATGCAGCAGAAAATATGTTGAACAGTGAATCATCGGATATCGATGTACGTAAACTTATAACGATTTTGTGATTGCAATACAGTACACACATTTAAACATTTAATTTAAGATTATATATAGTTCCGATTTTTTTCAAGCTCTAGTATCGAACTGTAATTAAGACATGCATTCTGGTAAGTGTTATGTTACACTTACACATTTTTATGGATGTAGTTCACCAACAACAAATTATGATGTTGTGATATTTTCATATTTTTATATGATCTCACACACAGGAAAACAACTTTATTTTACAGGATAGTGACAATGACAAAGACTATATTCCGGAAGAAGGCGATGCATCGTCAGATGAGTCGATAGTTGTCGAACTCATACCAAACATTCAAAGATTTCAAAAGAAGACAGCGTCAACACTACCTCCTGTTGAATCCTTGCAATCTCGTGAACGTGACGAATCATCCGCAGAGGCACACAAAACCAACATCACCATCGCTTAAACAAATAACAGTGAATACAGACATTACGATAAGAGATTTTATTGCATGTTTTGCGAAAAGGCTCAAACAAAACTAAAAAAAACATTTGCTTTCGCAGCATAAAGATGGGCAAGATGTGAAAGATCTATTAAATACGGAAAATTCAGCAGAAAATAAAAAAATGTATGATAAAATAAGGAACGTTGGGAACCATCTCCATAATGTTTAAGTATTGCGAGATGGCCAAGGACAGCTGTTTGTGTCATACAGACAACGTCACAATCAACGCGTAGCTGCAGACGAGTATGGACCTTGTCCTTACTGTTATTGGTATTACCCGAAGAAAATCCTGTGGAGGCACACTCAAAAATGTAAGTTTACAAATGCGGCGGGATCAAGAAAACGACTCGCTTTAGAGAGCAGCCTGCTATTACCAAAATCAAAAGAAGGAAGCACTATTTTAAGACGAGTAATCGAGTCCATGAGAAACGACGAAATAAGTCGCAAAGTCAAAAGTGATAATACAATCCTTGCATTCGGTGAAAAACTCTGTACAAAAAGGGGCCATGATGAAGAGCAACACAATTATATTAGACAGAAGTTAAGAGAAGTTGGTAGATTGCTGAAAGACATGCGATCATGTTCAGGCAATGTTGAAAAGTCTTTGGAGAATTTCATGTATCCAGATGCTTTCAAATTTATTACACAATCTTGCAAAAACGTTGCAGGCTTCGACGGAAACACCAACACTTATGCTACACCATCATTAGCCTTAAAGATTGGCAAAACGCTTCAGAAATGTCTAAAAATTCTAATTTCGAAAGGAATCGAAACAAACAACCAGGATCTGCAAACAAGGGCTGAGGAGCTTTCCAAACTATTTCAAATAAATTGGACGGATGACGTGTCTTCCAATGCCTTAAGAACACTTCATGAGGCTAAGCAGAACAGTCAGAAAGAACTGTTGCCATTGGCAAATGATGTCAAAGTAATGTCTGAATACTTACGACATGAAGCAGAAACACATGCAAATACCTTACAAGAATCAGCAAGTAATTGCGAGAAAAGGCAAGCATGGCATAAATTGTCTGAAATCTGCTTGTGTTTAATCGAAACGATAAGGCGATGTGTCAAAAATGACAGTCGAAGAATATTAAAAAAACAAATCGACAAATGACGATGGAGAATTAGATGGATGTTTAACAAAACTGGAAAAAAACCTGTGCCGTTATTTTTACCGTACAGAGATTATTGCAAAACGAGGTCGAAATAGCTGCAGTACTGTTTCCAAGACAGGTGAAAGAAAATATCGACCTGCTCATACGCAGCAGAAATTCTCTAACAAACTGTTTAAATAGTAAATATCTTTTCCCAACAAAATCTGCATCATCGCATATTCGTGGGACAGATGTATTACGTTCAATTGCAATTGACTGTGGAGCTGAACATCCGAAAAGGCTTCGTTCTACAAAGTTAAGGAAACATATTGCCACAATGACTCAGCTTTTTAACTTGTCTGAAAATGAAATAGACATTCTAGCTAAATTTCTTGGTCACGACATTCGGGTACATAGATAATTCTACAGATTACCAGATGGAACCATGCAGGTTGCCAAAGTCAGCAAGCTGCTCATGATGATGGAAAGTGGACAAATTACCAGAAATTCTGTCAATTTGCTAGACGATATTGATGTGGACGACGAATGTATTGTAGGTATGTCGCATTTTTAGTGTTAAATTCATGCAGTAAACTTAATGTTAATAATGGGCTCATTACCGAACTTGATTATCTGAAGTGATAAAAAGAATTACAAACATTTTCTGAAATATACTTGTGTTATGCAAGGTAATTCTTTTTTATCGGAGACGACCAGGTAAGGCGGAATTTAAAGTCTACACTCATTTTGTGCTCAGTAAGGTTTACATTGGCTACTTCTAATTTTTCAATTTCAATGCACTAACTGCATATTTATTTGGTGTGCTTCGGTTGTTTCCATCATTGTTATATTATAAACTATATATAATTTTTGATCTTGTGATTTACACGAAAGATGAACAATATTCTTCTGAATTATCAGAAAATGAAAATACTGAAGATCTTGAAACTCTGCTTCCCAGCACCAGTCAACCAAAAATAACAGACAAAGGTATGCATACACATGTGAATGCATTTAAGTTATGTATCTCCAAGTTTCTTATGTTTCTTAGAACATGATTGGCTTACATGTAATTGTTTGATTCATTAGGCAAAATAATGTTTCCAAATTTGTCGTGTGACATCGATGTCATTATCAGGTGCCGTAAGTACCTGGACGCTTTTGTCGTAATTTTGCTATGAAAAATTGTACTGAAGTATATATATTTAATATGGATATCTTACACATGGCAGTTAGCGACGTCATATGGTGTTTTATTATCCATGTACAGAAAAGGGTACTTCAAATACCAGGAGAACAAAACAAGCAGCCAAAAAGCAACGGAGTGAAGACGAAAACAGGAGCTGTTCACAGACACTTAGATCGTTTTTTGATAATTGGTAAATTACCAGGGAAAAAATCATTACTTGCATGTATTGAAAGTGAGAATGACCTTCACAACAGAAGTTGGAAAAATGTCAAAGACTGTTGCATACATTTTATTGAAACAAAAAAGCGACGGGGACTTTTAACTTAAAAAAATATAACACATATAATGCACATTTAGGAGAATACGTTAAAGGATGAAGTTGCCACATGTGTTTTGTGTGTTTTCTTGTTCTATATACTCTTTTCGAAAACGATATATGTGTGCTTATTGTATTTGAATGTTTTATTAATACGGTTCAGTCAAAAACGATATTTGTTCATAATCATATCGCCGAACCAATTAGGATTGGTATATAGTTCGGCCAAAGAGTGTTTCTTTGTACTTTCAATTACGAGTTTCTACGAGTTACTCACTATACAAGTTATTTTTTACCCCAAACTTGGTGAATATGAATGAATATAGCAAACATGATAACAAATCAATCTAGAAGGCTAAACGTTCAGAGAAGGCACAAAAAAATCAGTCGGATAAATGGAAACAAACATTTTGTTCAAGCATAACAAACAAACACTTTTAGATATAATAAGATAAATGTAAATAACATAAAAAAACTACTGCTAAACTACTACTACAATGTGAAGAATACAAATGAATATTTTGTCAATTTTACAAAATTTGTTTTGAATGACAGGTGTCTGACTTGCAGTTGAGTACTTAATAGTTATTTTAAAGTAAAAATTTACCAATATGTAAATTATTGCGTAAATATCGCACTAGAATTGATTAAATAGTTGTTAACTATTACAATAATTTCCTACACAGACTTTTGTGCATTTGTTTTGCGTGTAGATATTCACATTAACTATCAATTCACATATTTGCTTTGTGTATATAATTGGTATGTTTATTTTCAGAATTGAGTCACACTGTTATAATTTCCCTGTTGGTACATATTATTTTTAAGTTGGCACCAACAAGGGTCTAACAATTGATTCACATGTGCACTCCCCAGTAAGTATATATACTATAATGTAAATGATGCAAAATAATATTAAACTACGTGTTTGATAAGTGTTTGCTTTGGTACATATTTAATTATTAGTGTTTTTATAAAATGATAATGCTGTCAAAGTCAGCGGTGATTATACGTGTATAACAACATTAATTATAACTTTTATATTGTTTTCAACAAATAATATATGGTTGACACATCGGCATAAATTTTCAGTGCTTAAAATACACTCTTTCTATCATATTTTATGCAAAAATTAGGTACATAAGTTGGTTTACATAAAGGTAGTTTGAACAAAATACGTGAATTCAAATCTTGAAAAAAGGTGTTTGGTTTGCAATGGAAAACTAAGCGATTCCAGTGACTATTTTCCTTAAAATATAATCTGTTATTTCGACAGGTAGAATTTAATGTAAGTTCATTATTAACGTTAACCCGTTTTTGGCATTCTCTACTCAAACAAGTGCATACATACTGTATATTTTTAATACAGCACATGTGTAATGGTATCACAGTTGTAGAATTGGAATTCATATATTATAACAATAAATACTGATCATTATTCAGATTGACCTACCGCCGTAGACTAAGTCACTGGCGCATCTAAATGCATTGTTATCAAGTCGTTTTGCTAGTTTACTAAACTATTTTGTTTCTCAGGCCTCGCCACATTCGTTGTGAAACGTTCATGATTGTTTAAAGTTACAGATTTTATTATTTTTGAAAATGCAATAAATGTATTTAAGACAATTTAAGTGAAGTGGAAGTTGCCATGCGTGTGAATGAATTTTCTGATGTTTACCTGTTTCAGGGGATTAAATGCATGAGTTATTTTATAATGTCAGAGTAAGGACAAAGTAAATTTACACTTCTCAATCTACATGCTTATGGGCAGTTCTACTTTTAGGATAAAAAACTTCATAGTACGTGAACATCGTGAATATTTTTTTCTGATGGAAAAAAGGAATTAAACAAATAAGCCGCCTCCCCCTCTCCTTCATTCGGTTTGACAAATAGCGTGGCCTAAAACAAAAACATTATTTTTTAGTTTTAAGAACGAATTGTATTCATTTGTTGATTAATTCACCATGGTTGTTATGGTATAATGCAGCACTCGCATGTTTGTAGTCGGCTTATAGCTAATAAAGTCATAAATGTATTGTTTGATTTGCGTTATGTCTCGTATGCTTATTTTGATGTGAATAATATTTGAGTCAATCAAATGAGGCATTTTTGCAGAACTTATATAAGGTCATATAATAAACATATTTAATTTAAATATTGTTTCATACATATTCTTTTCAATTTTTGTACTAACTTAAATATTATCCATGAACGTGCACGCCATTGTCCTATCAACAACGGTACAATGATAACACACAATTACCCCTGTTGGTAAACGCAAGTTCCCCGTTGGACATTATTGAAGTTCCACAGGGATAGCGCGCTTAAGTTCCTCTCTTGGTTAACACAATTCCCCTGTTGGCACACATTAAAGTTCCACGGTTGGTACGCACATATTACCCCTGTTGGTATACACCGTTCCCCAGTTGGAACACATTGAAGTGCCACAGTTGGAACGCACTAAGTTCCCCTGTTGGTATACACCATTCCCCTGTTGGTACACATTGATGTTCCACAGTTGGTACGCACTTAGTACCCCTGTTGGTATACACCGTTCCCCAGTTGGTACACATCGCAGTTCCTCATTTGGTACGCACATAATTCCCCGGTGTGCATGTACAATTTTCTTTGATTTATTACCCTATTTATCATAATTGTTATGTCAAAATCGTATTTTAGGTTCGAAACTTGTCTGTTTTTTATCACTTTCAGCTTTCTAGAATATGTGGAAATGGTGGTCCCCGGTTGGTAGGTTTAGAACACATTTCCCCGGTTGGAAGGTTTAACAAGTATGTGTGTGTGTGTGTGTGTGTGTGTGTGTGTGTGTGTGTGTGTGTGTGTGTGTGTGTGTGTGTGTGTGTGCGTGTGTGTGTGTGTGTGTGTGTGTGGGGGGGGTGTGTGTGTGTGTGTGTGTGTGTGTGTGTGTGTGTGTGTGTGTGTGGTGTGTGTGTGTGTGTGTGTGTGTGTGTGTGTGTGTGTGTGTGTGTGTGTGTGTGTGTGTGTGTGTGTGTGTGTGTGTGGTGTGTGTGTGTGTGTGTGTGTGTGTGTGTGTGTGTGTGTGTGTTTTGTTTTCAGTATTGTTTTGGGCTTATTTTACAAATTATTCACAATGTATTTTTTGTGGATTATTGGTATTTTTTTTTTAATTCGTCTAGAAGTGTATTCATATTTATAAATCAACTTTATTTTTATGAATAGAAGTGGACTTTATTTTCAGAACGCGTAATTGATATTAATTGTTAATTTACATGTGTCAAGATCAAGCAGGGTCTGTGTTTTTTTCCTTTTGCTATTTCTATATAATAGTGTTTATTTCAGATAACCGCAATCTCACTTGTAATCGTACACGCAAATGCAAACGTTGTATGAATTGATGTTGAATAATGAAGAATGGTTAAACGATGCATGTACCTGTACAGCGCGTTATTGAGTCTTTTGACCCTAAAACGTATATCAGGCCGACTTGCATGTGGTAACTGTTTGAAAGCAATTCGAGGCCGTGAATTTTCACAGTAATTGTGAAACAAACGTGATATATCTCGGCAACTCGTACATACTCAATTGTACTGCGACTGAAAATGGAATTGATGCGACTACCATATATTTGAACAATACAGCTAAATGGAATAAATAGTATCGCCGTTTAACATTCGTTCGGTTTAGGGAATATTAACATACTAGTAATACCGGTAAGCCTCGCTCTGAAAAAACGGGACTTGATGCAGGAGCAGGGACAACACTTTCCGCCTAAACTGGATTTTTGCTAAGAAGAGACTTTCTGTAAACGAAATATACCTTCAATGCGAAAGTATTGTCATTGATGAACCTGTGCAGACTGTACAGGCTTATCTGGGACGACACTTTACGCTCAAGAAGTAAACCCCATCTTTACAGAGCACGGCCCAAATTGTTTTTTTAGCCCATTTATGCCTAGTGGACTCTCCCATACTTCTGAATTGGATCAATTTATTTCCAAAATTAGGGATGTCTAGTATATTTATTTCTATATTTAGAATATTACTTACTGTAATTCCTTTAAGCAAACAGCGCAGACCCAGATGAGACGCCGCATTATGCGGCGTCTCATCTGGGTCTACGCTGTTTGCAATGTCCTTTTTTTCAGGACGCTAGGCATGAATGGGTTAATTAATTGCATATACTTAAATAACGCTAATATCCGGATAATTATTACAACCGTCAACGTTAAAGATATCGCATCTTACGTTGACTTGGACACACTTCGTTCGAACTGTACTACGAGAACGAGGACGGTGAATTCCTTTACCCATAAATGCCTAGTAGACTCTCCAATTCTTCTAAATTGGATCAATTTATTTCCAAAATTAGGGATGTCAAGTATATTTATTTCTATATTTAGAATATTTCTTACAGAAATTCCTTTAAGCAAACAGCGCAGACCCTGATTTGACGCCGCATCATGCGGGGTCTCATCTGGGTCTACGCTGTTTGCCAAGGCCTTTTTTCTAGACGCTTTGCATAAATGGGTTAAAAGCCGAATTCGGACGTGTCTCAACATATTCGACGAAAGAACGAAAGGGTCATACAAAACACCATAGACGCAGTTATCGTTTTAGCAAATTAATTAAATATTGATGACTGACTGTTCTAAATCACATCCACATGCCATTCCGATGTCTGATATTGCTCAGCGGAATTCGTGGAACATGCGGGCAAATTTGAACAAGGGCTACCAGATGGAAATTAGACGCCCTTTTTCGTGATTTAGTAAAGGCTATAAGGGCTTTAGTGTAATTGGTTATTTCGAAAGTTCGTACGATTATGATGATACCTAACTGGACAATATGCGTTAACGTGCAATCATGCGGAACAATGGTCTTGATAATTGAATTGTTAAAATGGACCGTGCTCTATGAAAAGGCGGTTTATAGTGCGTAAAATTTTGTCCCATATTCGCCTGTGTAGTCCACACAGGCTAATAAGGGGCGACACTTTCCGCTTTTATGATATTTTCTGTTTAAAGAAAGTGTCTGCTTAGCAAAAATCCAGTTAGGAGGAAAGTGTCGTCCCTAATTAGCCTGTGCGGACTGCACAGGCTAATCTTGTACGACACTTTTTATTCCAGGGGACAGTGATTCAAGCCTAGTTGAGGGTAACTTTTTTGTTTCTTTAATTGTATTCTTAATTTTTTTGGAGCTTTTAAGATCCAAAGTTTTACATTTATCAATATTAAGCATTTAATGACAAACTGTGAAAATGTCCCTTTTAGATGTTTACTAAAAATGCCACAAGGTAATTTTAGAACTCATTGGTTGTTCATTTGATTTAAAGGTGATTTCGTTTATTTGCCTTGTCAGTGAGGTTAATTTGAAGTTATTATCACTTGTATCCTTTTTTCAAATCATTAATAGAAAATATAATTTAAGCTTCATTTTGGGAAAACAGGGCTTAAAGTGATATTATGCGCATTTTTTACTGTTGAATTGAGCTGAAAAGATTTAACAGGTCAAAAGAGTTAGTTAAAATGTGGTTACTGACCATTTATCTACAACTCATCTTGCTACCAGGTGTTTATGAAAAAAATATTATATTCGACATTTTACCTGACTGTCCCAGTCCTCTAAGCCGAAATGATCCTTTCAACAAAAGTGTGTCTTTGTGTCGTATGAACGAGCCTGCACTAAAACTAAATTTAGATTAACAACGTACATCGAATAATTTTTGTCGTCAGTTGTCAAAACGAAAGTGCGATTGCTATTCAAATGCATTATTTTTCTCTTTCCGGGATATTGTTTTAGTATGCTAATGCTGCATTCACAAGTATAAGTGTATATGAAGTGAAAGCACCAAAAATAAACAACGGTTGCGATAGACACATATAAACATAGCATATTTTGTTCGATGCGCATAATATCACTTTAGTGCATATGCATTAATTGTCATCCCAGTACCAGAGACTCTTGAAACGAAAAACACCATATGATCAGAAAGTGTCGTCCTTGATTAGCATGTGCGCATTGCACAGGCTAGTCAGTGTGTACAGGCTAATCTGGGACACCACATAAGTCAGTCCACTTATTTAACATGCATTTAGCCCCGTTTTCCCTGAAAGCATCCAATATGTACAGATATCAATTACAAACTGGCCAATGTCGTCGCACAAGCTATTAAACACGATTGATTACATACACACACTCACTGTCTACAGTGTACCAGTGGTGAAGAATAAACAGGCAGATGCGGTAGTTATCGTAGTTAAGAGCAGACTGTCTTGCAACGCATACCACTAACCTCAGTTGTCCGCAAGCGATCAATTAAACATGGTTAATCAAACATTTACATTAACGCAAAATCAAATTAATTATTAAATGGAGCCAACACTGGCCCATTGTGATGGCCTCTTCGGTGTAAAATTAGCGTGCGTCGTTTGAATGCATGCCTTCTGTGAAATGCTTTGAGCTTTTATTTTGTCACGCGTGTGGTATTTAACCGGGGAAGATAATGGTGATACAATTTGATTCAACCGGCATGGCCAAATTTCTATCGCAAGTACTTTTGACGATAAAAAGTTCAGCCTTAATCGTCCTTTCCGTCAGTACTCTGATACATTTTATAGCCGTTTTACTGGCATCTTGAAAGAGAGAGACTATACTATCTGGAATCTGGCTTATGGTATTTCACCATGTATAAGACTTTCTCTGACTGGCCCAAGTTTGAATGTGGCAATACTTTGTTTGAGCTCTATGACGAATTCGCAAATTGTTTATGCAAATACTTTAAAATCATTTGTATTCATGGTTCATAAATTGTATTGATTTATTGGGTCGACCAATCCCCGAATATGAGAAAAAGTTATTATAAAATCCCGCATTAAATGGACAAGTTATGGATGCGAAATGAATTTTCAAGTTAAAGTATATGCAAATAAGACCTTTAACAACCAAGTATGACCTTGAACTTTGAGGTTGGGAGACGGGTGGAATATGTGGCAAAGTTATGGCTGAGACAGTAAATTGCGAGGTACTGATGAGAAGACGGCTATATGCACTTTCCACAGAACTATTATGAATAACATTGCAGTAAACGGGAAGTAACTTCGCCAATAGACATTATTGTTAGAACTCGTTTTCTTATGTTGCCCTTATTGTATACTTGGGTGTAAATAAATAGTTGTTCTGTTCTGTCATTGCTATATCAAATGTTAATAAGAGCTACATCACATGTAACATAATCTTAAGTTTTACTATGGTTGTAACAAGATTTGTCTGAGATTCGACCTGGTAAACTAGTGTTCAATCCTTTGACATTCAACCGAATTTTACAAAGTAACTTGAACACCCCAGGAAACCCGATACCTTGCGGGTCGTGTAATAACATAGGGGACAGTGCTGTGCATTTTGGCATGAACTAACATAGGGTAAGTAAATTGGAAAAATTAATTTTTTTAAAGTCCAATTTGAAACAACTGTGTATTAACATTTATAACACAGGTATTGGCCTAAATGTAGACAAAATCCTGACAAACTTTCTTAAAAAATGAGCGAAATGTGGCTCCCTGAAGTAGAAGATCGGGCAAAACGGGCCATGTTCAGGCATTTAGGGGAGACAAAACTGCTTTTATTTGCAAGCCACTACAATAATTAAAGGATTTATACAAACTTTCACATGTCTGCCATAACCTATCAGCAGGGTTTCTCCAGAAAACTATTTATTGTGGAGAAATTTGCGTTTTTAATGACCATGTGAGAAAAACATTGATACCATCTGGGGAAGACCAGGAAACCATATGTGGGCAGTGACTTTCTAATTCTTTTTCGTGACAAAAAACCTAATTTTCAGCCATTTTAATGCAATTTCTTTGCTTTGTAGAGGCCTATAGTAAGTGTATGTGGGCACATATGCATACAAATTTCCTTTAATGCTTATTAATACATTCAATGATATTATTTGGCTTTCATCCAACATCATTTCAGAAACTTGAATCCTTTGTCTTATATATATTATGGTTATTTAATGTCCAATTTAGATATGTAAAGCTGATAGTTTTAACTTAATAACTAACTCGTTTGCCAGTTTGTGCTAAAATTAAATTGTATCACAATGCTAGTGTTGCCCCTCACCCCCCCACCCCCTCCCACACACATTATTATACCGCCACAAAGTCTGTTTGGGGGGCTATATAGGAATCAGTTTGTCCCGACCGTCCCTGTCCCAGTATGTTACGTCCGTTCCGATTTTTTGTCTGTTTGTCCGCCCGATTTATTTTCATGAAATAAATTTTGAACAAATGAACATACAACATTCAAACTTCATATGTTGATGCAACCTTATTAGCTTTATAAATATATAATTTAATTTTACAATTTCATATCATAAAACTTATCAAAAAACAAAACATTCAGGGATCATAAATATTACAGAGTTAGTTACATGACTATGATTAAAACTTTGTGGATACCATGGTAACCATTTAAAAATTAATAAATTCATGCAGTTATTTTAAGCCGTTATTGTGGAATGGAATATAAATCATTAAAAATGCATACTGTAATAAAGTGAGTATAGGTAAAATGTCTTCAACATTCAAACATATTATATCAACATGAGAGCTATTGTTACTCTAAAATCTATCATTGTCATTGCACAAAATCAAAGACTGCTTGTGATTGTAAATTTGTTACAGCAACTAGCTGTAATATGAGCTTTTATTAGTCCCATTTTGGTTGGCAACTTGCATTATTACATCTGCAAGTGGGGTAGACAGGAATAGTTGCTTTTGCACAGTTTTCCATTGCATCCTCTTAATATATAACATGCATTTAGCAAACATGCTTAGTGTTTTCTGGTGGTGTGGTATTAATAACTTTTTCTGGTGGTGTGGTATTAATAACTTATCAAACTTCTTCTCAAGAAGGTCAGATATCTATCTATCTATCTATACTGTCTAACTCCCCTTGTGGTTATTATTGACAATGTGGTGGACGAACCAGTTATCGAACACATGGGGAATTACGTTAAAATTGAAACACTTAAATAACAAAAACATTATGTTTTAACAAATGACTAAAAGTTTAATCATTTTATAACTTATCTGTAAAGTTTTCCAGCAAATATCCTTCAAGAATTCATAACAATGATTAAACTTGTCTGTGAACAAGGTAAGTGTTATTCTTTTAATCAACTGTACTATGTGTGGTTAAATGTATAAAATCGGTATCAACGTCATGTGTTGGAGTCTTGTTTGCGGCTATAAATTAACAATGGCCAAATTCGTTAAAAGGGAAGTAACAAGTCAGCTCATTGAAACTAAAAGGTCAAAATCAACTATTTGTTTGATAGACAATTCTTTCCAAGGCCAGTCTGTGCCGATTTTTATGTTACTTAATTACGCTAAACAGTAAAATCACAGAACACTTAAGGCAATTTAAACAAAAATTAAGCGCAAGCACTTATTAAGACATCATTTTTAGGTACATAACCAATTAATGTATGCGACAAAACCGTCAAGTCTTTCTTTATATTTTGCAAAATAGTGATGGTAAAAAGAAATAAAACTCGAGAATGTTGAAAAGGCACTATTGATAATATATAAGGCATAAAAAATACAATTGAATGCATATGTGCCCACATACACTTACTGTAGGCCTCTACAAAGCAAAGAAATTGTAACATAATGGCTGGAAAATAATTATAAATTCACTGCCCACACATGGTTTCCTGGTCCTCCACAGATGGTATCAATGTTTTCCCAACATGGTCATTAAAAACGCAAATTTCTCCACAATAAATAGTTTTCTGGAGAAACCCTGCTGATAGATTATGGCAGACATGTGAAAGTTTGTATAAATCCTTTAATTATTGTAGTGGCTTGCAAATTAGAGAAGTTGTTTCTCCCCTAAATGCCTGAACATGGCCCGTTTTGCCCGATCTTCTACTTCAGGGAGCCACATTTCGCTCATTTTTTTTAGAAAATTTTTGCAGAATATTTTCTATATGTAGACCAATACCCTTGTTATCAATGTTAATACACAGTTGTTTCAAATTGGACTTTTAAAAATTCAATTTTTCCAATTTACTTACCCTATGTGAGTTCATGCCAAAATGCACAGCACTGTCCCCTATGTTATTACACGACCCGCAAGGTATCGGGTTTCCTGGGGTGTTGAACCTATAATGAAAAAAAGAGCTTTGCTATGAAGAACAGTATCCCCCCTTACGGATAAATGTCGTTGGTAGTAATAACAGGAAATCCACAAGTTTCATTAACCTAGTTGAAGTACTTTCTAGGCATGGAAAGATTAAGATTTTAATAGTTAATTTTCAATAATTTCTCTATCGGTAGAAACCACAATTTTAGTCCAACAAAAAAATACAAAAACGTTTCAAGTCCTCATATGTCCTTCTATCTACATACTGAGTTTCATCAACCTAGCATTTATACGTACTCTTTGAGTTGTCGCAGGATCAAGACTTCAATTTTCACTTAAACATCCCCGGTTACACCGATAGGGAAAAAAAAACAAGATATATTGAAACGCCTCGAAGCGAGATTTTAATGTTTTTGATATTAACCCTTTCAGTGCTGGAACCGAATTTTGAAGGCCTTTGCAAACAGTTTGGATCCAGATGAGACGCCACAGAACGTGGCGTCTCATCAGGATCCAAACTGTTTGCTATTCTGATAGTATTCTTTGAAAAAAAATTGAAGAAAATGCTAATTTTAGAAATTCAGCAGACAACATTTTAGCAGACGACAAATTTCCCAGCATGCAAAGGGATAATGTATTTGAAATAATTTGTGCAATCCTAAGATAGGTCTGGTTGTAAGCTACCTACACACAATATTTAAGCGCAAGACCTCCATCCAGACTAAAGTTATTGAGCAAAAACAGTTATTGTATTTGACACAAGTCACCTTTACATTTATCCAACTGTTTCCAAAAGTGCAAGAAGTTGACTACATAACAGTTTCAGAACAATACCTGTATTGGAGGGGAGAGCGTATTACAAAAGTCCGACTCGCTTGCTAGTTTTCAATAAACAACCTTAATAAATTCCCCCATCCGAATTTCATTATAATTAAAAGCCGGCGCTAGTGAGCAATATGTGGGATTTCTCTGAGGTCGACTTCCGTTATGGTCGCGACGTGCACGCTCTAGCTTCTCCAACCCGGAAAACACGGGACGGTTGTCAACCGAATTTTGTGGACGTAATTTACGTGTATAATTATTTCTACTAAGGGGGACTACTCCAGCAGGCTTAATAGGAATGTTCTTTGGAATGGGAAAATAAGCGATGGTTGCCTCCAAGAGAAATACCTTGGATTTGCATCCCTTTCATCAGTTTTATTCGCAGTTTATGCCCTATGATATGAGAATACCAGTATGTCACAATTTATAACTCAATCGGATAAAGTCCATATATGGTGTCTTGGTTACAATCGCTATTTTAACTGTATCATTTGTTAGCAATTGCTATTTAAAATGCATGATTTTGGCTTAATTAAAGCAAGAAGAATTATTATATATTGTTCGAGCCAGCCATAATGACATCTGTTTTTTCTCTCAAGTAATCGATATATTTGCACGTTGCGAAAATATAAGTGACTCTGCAACTGTGACCGGTCTTCTGCATCTCATTCTAATTAAGCGCTATTAACATTCTTCGAGTTCTTTTGAACTCGGTTTTCAAAGTATTCGCACCGGGTGGTTCGCGTGCGAGCAAAAATACGTCATTAAATCCGCGTCTGCATTTATTGGTCGCATCTTTTTCTGGTCGCATTTTACGTTATCTCGCTGCCTCATATGGATATTTACACTTATTTGTTTAGTCATTAACCGAATTCTGCTGTCATTTATCGAGAATGTGCGACAGTCGCATCATTGCACAGCGTTCCTTTTGTTTCAACATATTTCTCTGTTCACATTTTGTTGTTCGAACCTCTGTGTTCTTGTTCAAAATCACGTTTCAGTTGTAAACAGTTTTAGAGTGCGTTTCACTAAGATGCGTACGCAAATAGTTTCCGTAAATATTTGCGTACGCAAATGTTGTTCTCAAAAACGCGTTTCACTTAACAGCGTAAATTAACGCTGTGCGTAAATTCTGGCGTACATTTACGTCACATATGTACTTCGCGTAAATCAGAAAAATTGGCGTGAATCCGGAAGTGTCATGGCTACCGTTGCTGAAGCGTTCGCAATACGCTAGATTCGTCCTCGAATATTCCGAGCACGAATCGACACCTTAAGCTATCTGAACGAAAAGCAAATCGTTGAGAGGTATCGTCTGTCGACGGAGGGTATTATTTACCTCGAGGAGTTAATTCGTGCTGATTGCGAGCCTTTTAGTGACAGGAGTCACTCACTGAACGTCAGAACAAAGGTTGGTGTACGTTGTTTGTTTGTCTTTTCGAACATGAATACCATATATATTATAATCCTTTTTTGTGCAATTTAGTACCACATAACCAACCGACACCTGTTTTCGGTGTTATTTCCCTTGAATACACGGACGCCATATTGTTGTGAACGAAAAGCTGATGTGGTATCTCCACAATTTAGTTTCGAATTTTATTCTTGTTTGTTTCTCTATCTAAAAAATATAAGTCTTAACATTATATACCGTAGAACATGCACGAAATGCATTGATTCATCTGCTTCTTATGGTACGAGTTTATAGACCTTCAGTTGATTTTTTTTTTAAGAGTAACTGATTTTGACAGTGACATTTTTGTGTGTGTGTTATTTATTAATATTATTTACAAACAAACTTGTGTTTGTGTAGTCCCACTTTATAGTTATTTCTGAACAAACGTGGATAAACTTTTGTTCAGGAAATTTAATAAAGGTTATATATCACATAAGTAATATTGAGAGACAAATTTTATTAATATTTTTTATTGCATTGCATGGGTCTCTTTTTCAGCTCCTAGTAACACTACGTTACCCTGCAAAAGGAGATTTTTTTAGCGAGGTTGGAGAAACTGCCCCAGAGAGGACCTGTACATTACTGGAAGAAGAAGAAGAAGAAGGGAGTCAGCAGGAGCTCTGTGTGTTCTGTGTGCCGGTGTATTCAACAGGTATGTCTTAACCCTTTGCATGCTGGGAAATTTGTCGTCTGCTAAAATGTTGTCTGCTAAATTTCTAACATAAGCATTTTCTTCGATTTTTTTTTCCAAAGAATACTACAAGATTAGCAAACAGTTTGGATCCTGATGAGACGCCACGTTTTGTGGCGTCTCATCTGGATCCAAACTGTTTGCAAAGGCCTTCAAATTCCGGTTCCAGCGCTCAAAGGGTTAAGAAAATTTTATTGTGAAAACATTCTCCTTAATTAATTAAACAATTTTCAATTAAAAGCTGTTTAATTCTTCTGCGGTTGAAACGCATCATTGCTAAAACGAACTTAGCTTAAGTATGCCACTAACCAGGCTGACGTATTCCAACCTACAGCGATATAATGGTTAATGAACGTTTTGCTGATAAAAAATGATTTTATGGGGTTTGTACCCTTAAGGCAAAAAATGGTTCATGTATACTAATGCACCTCAATTTATGCACAAATTATGTCCGTTTCCAGCATCTTATTTGCACAAACTCCAAAGCTTTATTAATAAATTAGATGCCCTAACATTCATGATGCGACTATTTATTACTGCTATTTACTATTGTGTAAACTGATATTTGTTCTAATGAATTCATTGAAAAAAAGGAATTATTTGCATATATGAATAACATAAGCACATTCTTTGTGGAGGCCATCTTCTTCATCAAAAAATAAAAACCAGTCGATTGTAATATTTAAGATTATAATATGAGACATTCTATAACTTTCAGGTTATAAGTGCCATTAACCGAAACCTGAACAACATCACCTTCCCAACATCTTTGCATGACCTTGCTGCAACAAAACAGAAGTTCCGTCGTGTAGCAGGAATCCCGAATGTTATAGGCGCTGTGGATGGAACACTGATCCCAATTCAAGCTCCATCTGAAAATCCTCAGACGTATGTGTGCCGAAAAGGATACCATGCTGTAAACATTCAAGCTGTTGTGGATAGCAGCTTAAGGTTTGTTTATTTTGTTGTACCCCATTGGTAGGGAGAGGGGGGCTATATGTGTTGTTTTCTAAGCATAATGCTTGAGCGTAAATTGTCATCCCTAATCAGGGACGACAATTTACGCTTTAATTGAATTTATTGTTTAAATGATGTAAGAGACATATAATCTTATTGAAAATCTAGTTTAGGCGAAAAGTGTCGTCCCTGATTAGCCTGTGGGGACTGCACAGGCTTATCTGGGCTGACACTTCACGCACATGCATTATGCCCAGTTTTCCAAAATATTCTGTTTCAATGTGTCATGTGCAGGTATTCATCACATCTGTGACAAAGCTCTAGTTTTGTTTTGTTCCCTTAGAACCAGTTTCGATTACGACATAGATGTTTGTATTTAAATAAAATTACATACCTTGTTGTATAAACCTTTTTCATATAGTTATAATAATTATGTCTTTTTTTTTTAATAATCAACAATAAAGTACATCATTTACTTAAGGGGCATATTGTAATATGTAATAGTTATGAAATTATCAATTAAATCTACTTACATATGTTTTATTAACTCCAGATACTTGCTAACAATCCATTGTTTGTCACAATTCAGTAATTCCAATCCAAAAATACGCTCCATGTTTGTTTACTATGACGCTGTCAGCCAGCTGTGTAGGAATACGACCTACATTTTCAATTGCACAATATAATTTGTTATTCCTAACTATTGTTCTCCAAAATTAATGGCTTTCACTTGTATTATTAATCTAAGGATGCATTTGTGTATTGCATTTTGGTAAAGTTATGTTCCAGTTGCAAATGCTTTGGAACTATTTTGTTAGGCGTAGAAAGACTATGCATCATATAGTTTCATGTTTCCATTGTATTATTAAAATGTTTAACAGAATTTAAATGCAGAACATTTCTGCCTGATATTATGTATTAATGTTATGTGTTTTAATACAAATTGCTTTTTATAATGTAACAACTCATATTATTGACTTACTTTGTTGATTTGGGATTCCGAAATGCTGTTTAGGAAAATGGCTCTTTGTAAACTTGTTTTATTGGTTAAGGAATTCCTAAGTGCACGTTGATTGGTTGGGACGCCTAAGTTTCGGAATCCTAAAGCATCTTCACTATAAATAGCGCGCAGCATCACGGATTCTTCACCTCGGTCAATGACTCAAAATCCACGTCATTTAAAAGTCGGAAACCTACCAGCTTAAGCTAAAGCCATCATAATGGTAGGGAATAGTTCTGTAAAATCATAAGTATTCTTTTAAGTTATTTAAAATAGTAATCAAGGAACAGTGATGCTGCGCACCTTCATCATACTTATAGTTATTTATTCGTAAACCAAACTTCTTAAGACGCGTTCTACGATTTGAATGAATAGATTTGTTAAACCTTAACTCGGTCGTTTGTTCTATCCTGACTTCTTCTTCTTCTTCTTCTTTGCGTTCGCGCTACACAATCATGCCAGTTTCTGCAATGAATGTTGTAGTCCGTCTTAGATCTTCCAGACCTCCATACAGTTTTCTGTTGAGGGTTGAGTCTTCGGACCACTCCGCAGCTCGCTCCTGATCGTGTCTTTTGCATCTTTGAAGAACATGTTCAGCAGTTTGTTCCTCTTCTCCACATGGACAGAGTGGTGAGGGTACCAGCTTGTATTTTCTGTACAAGTGGGCATTCAGTCTGTTGTGTCCTGAGCGTAGTCGAACCATCACTACTTGTTCTGCTCTGTTAAGCAGGTGATAAGCATCTTGCTCTTGCTGGGGCCTGGTGATTGCCTTTATGATGCTGACTTTCTCTCTGTATGTAACCTGGGTATTTGGTTGCTCTGTTTTTGCTCCCTGTTTAGCTAGTTGGTCAGCCTCCTCGTTTCCTGACACTCCACAGTGGGCAGGTATCCACTGGAGTGCTATGTTGAGGTTATTGCTGAGTCTTGTCATAAGTTTTGCTAGTTTTGGGGAGGTGTTGTTTGTCAGAGCTTCAAGGACTGATCTTGCATCTGTGAGGAATACTACTGAAGTGGTATCTTCAGGTGAGTTCTCAATCATAGAGGCTGCCTTCATGAGTGCTTCTGTCTCAGCTTTGTAATTGCTGCACCTCTTTCCTGTGGCCATGAAGTGTGTTTCATTTCTGCCTGATGGATATCTGATGAGGATCCCAGCTCCTCCGTCTTCAACGGCTCTAGTAGCTGATCCGTCTGTGTATACATGTGTCCACAGATCTGATGGGAAATCCTCGTTTATCATGGCTAAGGTATGACTTCTTTTCAGGATTTCATTTTGTGCTTCTGAATCAAGTAGGGGGACAGTAAGTCTGATTTGTACTTTTGACAGATCATTTGCTGTTGGATTAACAATGTCTTCAGAGCTGAGTGGAGTTGTTTGAGTGTCCAGCTGTTGTGCAAACTGTCTGTTAAGTGTCTTCACTTGGTGTACAAAGCTACCTCTCTTCAGCCGGTTTTAAGTACCTTCAGTTAATCTAGCTTTTATTGGATGGTCAGGTAGGGATTTGAACTTTTCAGCCTGTAGTAGTACTTTAGTTTGTCTTCTTTCATGCAGTGGCTGTATACCAGTAAGTTTTTCCATGAAGGCAATGGGTGTCGACTTGGTGGCCCCTGTTATGATTCGCAGTGCTTGGTTCTGTACCTTGTCGAGGGCTTGCTGGTTGGTCTTGGCTGTAGTGGACCATGCTGCTGAGCTATATTCCATTGTGGGTCTCACTGTGCCCTGGTATATGGTTTTCAATATTTGCTCATTAGCACCCCATGTTGTTCCAGCAAGTTTGCGCATCAAAGCAAGTTTCCTTCTGGCGGTTCCTTCAATACGGCTGATATGTGGCTTCCAAGTTTGCCTCTTGTCAAATGTGACTCCTAGGTATGTAGCCTCATCTTCTTCCTTCAGCTGTGTTCCTTCCATCATGATCTTTCCAGCTCTTTGCTTTGTGGACATGGTGAATAGTGTTGTGGATGATTTTTCCTTGTTAATGGAGACACACCAGTCATTGGCCCATGCTGTAAGCTTGTCTATGGCTCCCTGCATTCTGTATGTGGCCGTGATTGCATGTTCTTCCTTACACCATAGCACCAAGTCATCTGCATAAAGTGCGGCTTTTACTCCCTTTGGTAGCTCAGACACTATGTCATTGATGAAAAGCACAAAGAGTGTTGGAGATAAGACTCCACCTTGGGGGACTCCATGGCGCAGTAGGAACTTCCTGCTTTTTGTTTGGTTCAGACTAACCCTGGCTCTCCTGTTATATAAATATGCCTTGATCCAGGTCAGCATGGATCCGTCAACTCCGTTCCTCATAAGTTTCACTTGTAAACCATCAGTCCAGACTTTGTCGAACGCCCTTTGAAGGTCAATCCAGACTGTCAAGACTACCTTCTGTTCTTGAAATGCGTCTTCGACCTCTTGTGATAAGTAAGTAGTCTGGTCTTCAGTTGAGCGAAACTGTCGAAAACCTGCCTGTTGGGGTGCAAGTAAATCATTGGTCTCCAGATACCACTTGAGGCGTGCATTAACAATCCTCTCCATTGTCTTGACAACACAGCTGGTGAGACTGATCGGCCGGTAACTTGCGGCTTTCTTAGGGTCCTTTCCTTTCTTGTGGATAGGAATCATGGTAGCCTCTTTCCAGATTTGGGGAAGTTTACCTTGTTTCCAGCTGTAATTGTATATGTCAAGGAGTTTGCGCATTGCTGTCTTGCCTAGATGAATTAGCATTTCGTTGGTAATTCCATCGGGTCCTGGTGATTTCTTTGCTTTCAGTTGTCTGATGGCTGTCTGAAGCTCGTGCATGGTCAGTTCCTGATTCATAGATTTTGATGATTCACGTCTTGCTCTCCTATCCCTCTGTTCTTTTCTAGCTTCTATCCTGACAACTTAGAAGTGTCTAAGTATTACAATTGGTGTCAGAAGCGCGGTTTATTTTTAAATAATTTTCCGAGTGATACGAACCCAGCCTAACGTTAGAAAGAAAAACAAACACATTGATATTAAAGCAGTTTAAATTTATTCAATCACACAAATCAGTAAACCGAGGTCACACTCAACTATTACTACGTGCAACTACAACTAATACATTATTTACACCACATAAAAGATGGCATCCCCAGACCCTGATATCTTATTTAATCTTCGTTCAAATAATGACACTTCAGACAACATAAACACAGAAAATCAGCACCATGAGAATGACGAAAATGATACTCAAAACCATCGCCCTTCAGTTGATCGACACATGCCCCATGACGATCGTTTTGTCAATGTGACAGGCGATGCAGAACACTATTTCTCTTCAAACAATAACAGTTCACACACACATCGTCAAACACAACTTAGTAGACCACGATTCGAACATCGAGGTAACTTTGCACCCCCTGCAATTCCAGTAGTTCATCCTTCATTGATAAGGCCAGATAATTATGAGGGCTCCGGTGACTTTGAAGCATACATGTCACATTTTGAGGACTGTGCAAAGCTCTCTGGATGGGATGATAAATCCAAATGTCTTGTCTTGACCAGCTGCCTACGTGGCTCTGCAAGGTCATTCTACATGAGCTTGCCCCAATCTGAAAAAAGGGATTATTTTCTGCTCTGTAGAAGACTTGCTTCGCGCTTCAGTAACAGCAAGCATCAAAACCTTTGGCTTTTGAAGTTCGAAAGCCGGCGCAGGCAAAGGGGTGAATCAATATCAGCTCTAGCGGATGACCTACGCCAGTTGGCCCAGAGAGCCTACCAAGACCTGGACATACATTCCCAAGAGCGCCTTGCACTCAATCAACTTTATAAACAGGTTTCACCCGATATGCAGTGTCGGTGCATTGATAATGGCTGTCGCACAATCACAGATGCTGTTAATGTTATTGAGCGCTACGAGGCAGTTCTTGGTACGCATTCCACATGTGTAAGGGCACTCAGTGAAGAGAGCTCTACAAACTCTGACACTGATATGCGCAAGTGTCTTCAGCGTATCGAGTCACGTCTGGACAGGTTAGAAAAGGTCTGTCCTAGAGGCCCACCATTTCAGAACTCTCGCCACAAAAAGCCCCAATCACCTGGTTGCTTTGGATGCAAAGCCAATGATCACTACTGGCGCGATTGCCCGAACAACACTGAGAGAAACAGGTTCACAAACACCAACAATATGCTACACCACAATCAACAACCGCCCAATCGCATGTTTGAGCAGAAACACAATGTTCTTGATGGCTCTTCATCTCGCCGCCAGATGAACGACAATAGGTCGGAAAACTAGTTTCAACCGACTCTGAGGGTCAAGAGTCGGTGCAGATTATTAACAGACCCACACCTTGTTATGATAACGTTGTTCCAATGCATTCTGCACGAGCCGGTGCGGATACACACACTTATGACAATGGTTTCTATGTTACCGGCACGGTTGCTTCTAAGCCTGTTAGATTTCTTGTTGATTGCGGCGCGACAACTTCTTTGATTTCCACTCAAACATTTGCAAATATCCAACAATATTGCAATTCTATGACCCCAGTTACTCAATCTTTTCACACGGTGAGTGGGCAACAAATGAACATCCTTGGCAAAGTCGACCTTGTGGTTCAGCTTGGTAATGAGTGCTACGATGTTACTTTTGTGGTTGGTGACATTGATTCAGATGGAATCCTAGGTCAGGATTTTCTTCGACAAAATGTGGACCACATCAATTACGGAAAGTCCTGTTTGGTGATGGGGTCCGATATTGTACCACTTCAAACTGTGGGCGGCTCCAGTCAAATATGTCGTGTAGAGGTTCGTGACACGGTCAAGATAACTGCACATTCTAGAATGTGGGTTCCAGTCAATATTCCCCTTGCTGAATATATGGCACCACTTGGTTTTGTAGAACAAGATCCTGATGTTATGGCTGAAAAGGAAGTTTTTCCCATGAGCGGTATTGTTGAAACACACTCAGAGAATGTTCTAGTTAATGTTGTTAACTATGGTTCAGAACCTGTCACAATCTTCAAACGAATGCATCTTGGCACCTGCAAACCTTTCTTTGAAAACACGCAACAACATCGTGTTGCACGTGTGACACAACAAGTTGAATGTAACACTTTGCCACAGCACCTTACTGATCTGTATGATCGCAGTTCAGTCCATCTAAATGATCAGGAAAAATCTGATCTTCAAAACTTGCTTTGCAAGTACAGTCCTGTCTTTTCCAAATCTTCTGAGGACATTGGGCGAACCTCACTAGTCAAACATGTCATCAACACTGGTAAAGCTGCACCAATTCGGCAACCGCCAAGGCGTTTACCACTTGGTAAACGTGCAATTGAAAAGGAAGAAGTTACCAAAATGCTGGAACGTGGCATCATTGAGCCGTCAAGCAGTGCATGGGCTTCTCCAGTTGTTTTAGTGACCAAGAAAGATGGCACCCCGCGGTTCTGTATAGACTATCGGCGCCTAAATAACGTCACCATCAAAGACGCATACCCGCTACCAAGGGTTGACGATTGCATCGAATCACTTTCTGGCGCCAAATATTTCAACTCGCTTGATCTTAATAGCGGCTACTGGCAGGTCGGTATGAGTGATGCTGACAAAGAAAAGACCGCTTTTGCAACAACTATGGGGCTGTACCAATTTACAGTAATGAGTTTTGGACTGGCAAATGCTCCATCTACATTCGAAAGGCTGATGGAGAACGTTCTAAGAGGTCTACAGTGGGAGGAGTGTCTCCTATATATGGATGACATTGTTGTTCCATGTGCCACTGTGTCCGAAGGTTTAGCCCGCCTTGAACATATCTTCGAAAGGCTTCTTGATGCTAACCTTAAATGTAAGCCCTCAAAATGCAGCTTGTTTCAAAAGAAAATAAAATTTCTTGGCCACATTGTCTCAGAGGATGGTATCTCTACTGACCCAGCAAAGATTGAAGCAGTGCTGACATGGCCAACGCCGAGAGATGCAAAGGAGGTTAAGAGCTTTCTGGGACTTTGCTCGTATTATAGGCGCTTCGTAAAGGACTTTGCGCTTAAAGCGAAACCTTTGCACAAGGTTTCGGATAAGAGCTCCAAATTTGAGTGGTCACAAGAATGCGACGAGTCATTCCAATCTCTAAAGACTTCTCTAACTTCCTCACCAATTCTAGGTTATCCGGTTCCTGGTTCCAAGTTTGTCCTGGACACTGACACCAGTGACATAGCAACTGGTGCTGTCCTCTCACAAATTCAAAACGGGACCGAAACTGTGATTGCATATTACAGTAAGGCTCTCAACTCCCATGAAAAAGCATACTGTGTTACACGGAAGGAGTTGCTTGCTGTAATAAATGCGTTGAAAGCACTTCACTCCTATTTGTACGGACAGCCAGTCCTTGTCCGGACAGATAATGCAGCGGTAAGCTGGATGAAAAACCTGAAGCACCCTACTGGGCAAGTTGCACGCTGGCTACAGGAGCTTGGTACGTATAACCTTGAGGTTACGCACCGTAGTGGGTCACAGCACAGGAATGCTGATGCCCTTTCACGCAATCCGTGCTGTAATTGTGCCCGGCAACAACGCCTCAGTGATGAAGTGTCCGAGCAACAAACTGCTACACCTGAAAATTGTCTCCCTGAGGTAGACAAGCATGACAATGATCGCTTAAGGGCCGTAACACGATCCAAAGCAAATGAAAAGTCCCAATGCAAACCTTCAATGGCTACTCTTAGTAACTGGTCACCCACAGAAATCAAAACCGAGCAGCTGAGAGATCCTTGTATTGCATACCTCATTCAAGCTCTTGAAGGTTCTGAGACAAGGCCACAATGGCAGGCTGTCAGTGACAAAGCATCTGCTGTCAAAATCCTTTGGCGAATGTGGGACCGATTGAACGTTAGTAGAGGTTTCCTAGTACGTACATGGCATGAGGATGAGCTTCACAAATGGGATCAGATTGTCGTAACGTCTCACAGACGAGAAGATGTACTTTATTACTTCCATGACATTCCGTCTGGTGCTCACTTGGGTGTCGAGAAGACACTAGGAAAGATTCGGCAAACTTTCTTCTGGCCAAGTATGCGAGAAGACGTTGAGAGGTACTGCGCGATGTGTACACACTGCGTATCACGCAAGAAATCTAAGCCGCCTAAGTCACCCCTAGGTCAGAATCACACCTTAGCCCCATTAGAGCGGTGTGCTGTGGACATATATGGGCCGCTTCCCAGGTCT
This sequence comes from Dreissena polymorpha, assembly GCF_020536995.1. Taxonomy (NCBI): domain Eukaryota; kingdom Metazoa; phylum Mollusca; class Bivalvia; order Myida; family Dreissenidae; genus Dreissena; species Dreissena polymorpha. The sequence continues at coordinate 48,975,086 of NC_068357.1, read as the reverse complement.
GAATCTGGTAATGCATTTGTCCTGGTGATATGCGACTGCTTTACACGGTGGACTGAAGCCATTGCGATACCAAATCAAGAAGCCAAAACTATTGCAAAAGCATTTGTCGACAATTATATTTCGCGATTTGGAGTCCCTCTATCAATACATTCGGATCAGGGTAGTTGTTTTACCTCATCTCTTTTTAAAAACATGTGCGACTTGTTGGGAATAAGGCATACTCTGTCCACTCCATTGCATCCGCAGTCCAACGGAATGGTTGAGCGCTTTAACCGCACTCTAGGTACCATGCTCACCATGTACTCTGCCTCAAACCAACGAACTTGGGACCAGTTTCTGCCACAAGTACTCATGGCTTACCGGTCTTCCATCAACACTAGCACCGGACAGTCTCCCAACAAAATGGTTTTTGGTAGAGAAATCACATTACCCTTGCAGGCCTGCATTGGACTGCCACCAGGGTCTGGTACAAACGAAAAACCTTTTCCTGACGATTATGTGTCAGACCTACGTGCAAATTTGGAACACATCCATGATGTTGCTCGTAAAGTTCTTGCGAAAAAGGTGGTCTACCGCAAGCGACATTATGACCTTCTCGCAAAAACTAGGCAATTCTAGGTTGGTGACCCTGTCTGGTTACTGGATTCAACACGCAAACCAAGTGTATGTAGTAAACTACGTCCACAATGGCAAGGGCCATATCTTGTATTAGGAAAGATAGACGATCTTGTCTATCTTATAAAGAAGTCCCAGAAACACAAAGCTAAATCAATCCATGTTGACAGGTTGATGCGATTCAACGGAAGCGAAATCCCTAAGTGGATTATTAACGCAAAGTAGATATTTATCAGTACAATTTACACAGCTCACAAATTGTTATCTTCACACAGACCACTTCCTACAACAATACAATCTGCACTTTATTATATATATATTGTTTAATCTTCGTTGTGGTTGCAATCACTCGATGGCAAACTTCTGAAATTTGCATGAATCCTGCAATATGATAATTTGATACCGATACAAATGATGATGCTTAAATGAAGATTGAAGTCTATGATGAATGGTGCGCACCATACGCTGAGTAATGAAGTTGGCTTGATCACCCGATTGCAATTTACTCCTGAGAATGATTAGATTCTACGTTAAAGCATATCAGGATACAAGCCAATTTGGATATCAACTCATCTGCCCCTTCTGTGTTGATCATCGACCCAAACTCTTCAGCCGTTCTGGTGATTTACGCTACCACGCGAAGTCAAAGCACCCCATTGAGCTCCGAGTAGCACCAAATGACATTTTCAGCAATAAGGTGGCCTTCTACTTCTCTACGGAGCCAGCTGCATTCATCAAGTGCCATGAAGTTGAAAACCCCAACAGCGCCACTGCGTCCTACGCAAAATATATTGTAACAAAGTGGGCTGCAGGTAGATCTCCTGGAATTTCTTCATGGATTAAGGGTTGGGTGTTGGGATGTGAATCGTCTGCAAAATCCAGGAAACGAAAATCTTCTGGAAGTGTTTCATACATCCGACTAGATGAATTCGGTGCTGTGGCGTATTTGGAAGATGGACCTTCTGTCTATAAGGCCACCATTAAGAAGGGGATCTTCCAAAATCAAAAGTCTTTGAGCGCATTGAAGCGGCGACAGGATTGTATCGCTCCTTCGCAGACTCAACCTCAAGGTCCCTGGGCTGAAGAGGACTATCCAGATCTTTATATGGATATCGCGCAATTGCTTGGGATTGAGGACCGGTTTGTTGCAAGGGTGCAGAAGAGGAGCGACATTGTGTTCCAGGCAATAAGAGAATCGGAAATCGACATTATACCGTCTCCAATGTCGATCCACCTATCTGATCCATCATCACCCGTCCAGCTACCCCTCCAATCCATGCCATCCTTTGATTTGTCTCCCCTCCCCACAGTGTCTGCATCTTCATTGATCATCCCTGTACCAACTTCAACCCCCGCAATCACCCCTATCCGAAGGACCAATGAGGTAACTGCCGTCATCGCTTCCACAGCCAACACTTTACTCTCCAGCCAGACTCCATCATCAACTACCGCAATCGCCCCTCTCCGAAAGACCAATGAGGTAACTGCCGTCATCGCCTCCACAGCCAACACTTTACTCTCCAGCCAGACACCATCTTCAACCAATCTGTCACCTATTAACACATCTTCCGTCCGTCCTGTTCCAGCCATGATGTCGACGCCTGCAGCCACACTCCAAGCACCCATCACTGCCAACCTGCCTTCCCTGCCAACAGCATCTGTTTTCAAGCCACCACCAACTATTAGGAGTCCCATCACCACTTCATCAATGTTACCCACAACAACAGTCCCCTTTTCTGTCCGATGCCTTCTATCACCTATTAGAGGTTCAACACCTGTATATCATCCAACATCCCCAACCACCGAGGCTCAAAGCGAGGTCGCGAGGTATTCCCCTTCTCCATTGTCTGCGGTGGAACACTACGTGCCGACCCCTGCCAACACACTCCTACAAACACATGCGACGGCACTTCTGGTCAGTGGGGCAATGCCTCTGCTACCCCCTTCCAAACGTGATTGGTCTTTTGTTCCGGATGAGGCAATTACGCTCGTACAAGGTTTACGCTGGCCACCAAAAGGATGGAGGAACCTATCTCCTGACTGCCGATTACTTGCACTGGAGTATGCTGCAACATCCATCCTCCAGTCCACTGCTGTATCATGGAGCATCACCAACCGATGTCTGTTGGTCCACCAATTTCAGCACCTGATGCTCCCTGGTACAGCAGGTATTCTCCTGGACAACAGTGGAAAGGCCCGCCACTACTTACACGAAACAGTCCGAGAGATTGCCAGCGGCGTCAGCTCTCTTCCAACTGAAGTCAAGTCGACGATACTAAGGACCCTCCCAGAACATCAAGACGATCCTCTCCTGTCCATCATCAAGGACATTCCAGTCAGGCCCTGAAGGAAAAAGATGTCATGTATACTTTGAATGTTTAAAGTTGTTTAGTATAAATAATTAAATTTTATTAAATCATATGTTTTAAATGACTGTTTAAATTTAATGACATTAAAAAAAGTACTTGTGCTTGTACATTTCAAACTCCAGGAGGAGTTTATTTCTTTAAGGTAGGGGAAATGTAATATGTAATAGTTATGAAATTATCAATTAAATCTACTTACATATGTTTTATTAACTCCAGATACTTGCTAACAATCCATTGTTTGTCACAATTCAGTAATTCCAATCCAAAAATACGCTCCATGTTTGTTTACTATTACGCTGTCAGCCAGCTGTGTAGGAATACGACCTACATTTTCAATTGCACAATATAATTTGTTATTCCTAACTATTGTTCTCCAAAATTAATGGCTTTCACTTGTATTATTAATCTAAGGATGCATTTGTGTATTGCATTTTGGTAAAGTTATGTTCCAGTTGCAAATGCTTTGGAACTATTTTGTTAGGCGTAGAAAGCCTATGCATCATTTAGTTTCATGTTTCCATTGTATTATTAAAATGTTTAACAGAATTTAAATGCAGAACATTTCTGCCTGATATTATGTATTAATGTTATGTGTTTTAATACAAATTGCTTTTTATAATGTAACAACTCATATTATTGACTTACTTTGTTGATTTAGGATTCCGAAATGCTGTTTAGGAAAATGGCTCTTTGTAAACTTGTTTTATTGGTTAAGGAATTCCTAAGTGCACGTTGATTGGTTGGGACGCCTAAGTTTCGGAATCCTAAAGCATCTTCACTATAAATAGCGCGCAGCATCACGGATTCTTCACCTCGGTCAATGACTGAAAATCCACGTCATTTAAAAGTCGGAAACCTACCAGCTTAAGCTAAAGCCATCATAATGGTAGGGAATAGTTCTGTAAAATCTTAAGTATTATTTTAAGTTATTTAAAATAGTAATCAAGGAACAGTGATGCTGCGCACCTTCATCATACTTATAGTTATTTATTCGTAAACCAAACTTCTTAAGACGCGTTCTACGATTTGAATGAATAGATTTGTTAAACCTTAACTCGGTCGTTTGTTCTATCCTGACAACTTAGAAGTGTCTAAGTATTACAATATTGACAGTATTAACCTATATAAATGCAAACATTAAGAATAGCAGAAAGTCCCATTTTTACTAATATAAGAAAATGAGGAACACTACTTTATTGATGAAATAATTATTACAATAACTTAAAACGCCTAAAAATATTATTCCCAACACAATTCGTACTCTACGCTAGCTCAACGTAACTTTTAATTTTCAATGAATATTTTGTACACTGAAGTATTGTTAAAAGTCCATTTTAGTCTGTTAGCATGCGGATTGAAATGCACTTTTAAGCATTTGATACATTGTCATAAATATGCACAGGTTTACCAATGTCAATGCAAAGTGGCCTGGATCCACACATGATGCCACAGTATTTGATAACTCTGCACTGAAGGACCACCTTGCTACCAACAAGCCAGGATGGCTATTGGGAGATTCTGGTTATCCATTGAGAGAATACCTGATAACATCCAATGTATTTTCTTGGATTGTAGGTTTTTGTTATCTTCTTGTTGTATTAAAGGGGCATACTGACGGCTTATGCTCTACAATATAATCAACAATAAAATTATCTTCTGATCAGTAATTGAAATTAATGGAATTTGTCAGTACAGAGCTATTTTCTTAGCAATTATTGCATGGAATGTAATTTAACTAAAATAAATGTGAATTATCATAATGCGGTGGTGCATTACATATATACTTTTTAATTTGAACAATATTTACAATAGATAATTTTGATTGTTTATGAGCTACTTTGCAATTTTCAATGTTTGAAATGAATTTTCCATTTGTTTTAGAACAACCCACAAACAGCACAAGAATTGCGATTCAACGGGGCTCACAGCCGAACTCGATTTGTGTTGAAAGAGCATTTGGACTTTTGAAGGCTAGATTTAGGTAAATTTGAGTGTTTGTTCAAATTGCATACTTAAAGTATATTATAAATAAGTATTCTGTTTTTTCTTAAAATTGTGTAGTTTGGCAGAATTAATGTCACTTTTTTCATGTTGATTTATGTACATGTATCACTATTTGTTTACTTTTTTTTTAAAGCAATTTATAATAAAACGGGTACGTGTAATGCATGCCAATAACTATTGTTATCAAATAAGAAATATTGTAAGGACTGTATTTAAATCTTTAGCTTGTCAAAATTGCAGGATTGTATTGCTTTATTTGATTACCATAGAACTATATATTTATAATATATTGCAATGACAAAATCTTCCAAATGTCTTTGCAGCATTTAATATTTCTGTGTATTTCCAAATTAGCACAATTGTAATTATGAGAAAATGGTCAAGTTTTAAAAACATGTTGAAAAACCAGTAAATTCTTTCATTCTAATCTCTACGTGGAACGGCCACAAAAATTGGTTGGGTCAGTTAAAAAAAATGGGGTCTGTCACGTTAGTGGTAATATGAACAAACAATTTCAGGTGTCTGCATAGAAGTGGTGGTGTCCTTCCATTCCGTCCTGGCAAGTGCATGGAGGTGGTTGTGGTGTGTGCCAAACTTCACAATTTGTGCCTTGACCTCAAGATACCTTTTGCCATTGAAGAAGAAGAAGTTGACATTGATGAAGATCCACAGAATCTGTATCCTCAGGGCAACAATCAGCAATGCAGGCAGAGAATTATTGCAATGTTTTATAGGATATGTTCTTATTACCTGCTTCATCGAAAATGCAAAGCCAGTCGAATGATACGCCTGCATTGTGTTCTGATTGACTAGGGCGTATCATTCGACTGGCTTTTAATTCCCACAGGGAATTGTTATTATTTGGTTGATGTTGGTGATTATGTTCACCAAGTGAAAATTTACCTGTTTCACTATTGATTAAGGAAAATTAAGTATGTACTTGAAATTATATTTGTATGCCCCCTTTAAAAGTCTGAGAAAACTGGGCACAATGCTTGTGCGTAAATTGTCATCCCAGATTAGCCTGTGCAGTACGCACAGGCTAATCAGGGACGACAATTTCCGCTTTTATGGAATTTTTCGTTTAAATGATTTCTCTTTTTAACGAAAATCCAGTTTAGGCGGAAAGTGTCGTCCCTGATAAGCCTGTGTGGACTGCACAGGCTAATCTGGAACGACACTTTACGCACATGCATAATGCCCAGTTTTCTCAGAACGCGGCACATATCATTCTTGTTTTTTCTTGTTTAAACAACACTTTATCATGGTGGGTAATGGCGATGCTGTTTAACATAAATTGTGTCAACAAATCGCCGTCATATTGGAACAAAAGTGTAAATTGTTTAAAGAGAAACATGTGATTTCATGCGATATTGCAATCTATAATTTAGCGCAGAAAACATTCAAATTAGCATTCATGTTTGTTTCTGGACAAGGATTCAACAACAAATAAAGAAACTAACGCCATAAAATATCGAAAAATAACTCTCTCTTAGCATTTCTTGTCAAAGATAACGTTTATGCCAGACGTTCTAATTCGACAAAATGGGCATCCTTGTGTACAAAAAACTTCAGAGCAGGTTCTGAATTTTTTTTAGATACGCAAAAAAGAAAAGAAATAAGCAAAAATCGACCTTTTAATTCCAAGATTGCGGCGATTTGTTGACCAAGTAGATGATATACAGGATCGCGACTTCCCAACCTGTTAACCATCATATTATTCTTTTTCTAATTCTGCTTCTTCGGCAAGTTCATCATCATTATCTTTATGACAATCAGATCCTCTTCCTAATCCTTCTCTCCACCATAATTATCATCGAATCTTACAAATCAAGATCGGCCCTCAAAAGTACCGCTTTATGCTTGTGTATTTTCGATAACGGGACTGTACTTAACTTGTCATTGAAATATGTTTTGATTGTATTCACTAAAAAGTGTTTTTCTTGTGTATGGTAAATAGTTTACCCTACGATTTCATTGATATTACTTTATCACATATATATCTGCGTGGTAAGAATATATGTATTGTGTTAACGTGCATATAGTTATAAAGTATACCGTAGGTATGCCTTTTTTAAACTGTATTGAAAGTTTGGAACAGTACTGTAGAGAAACGTTGTAATTCAGGCATACTGGTCCGGACTTTGGAGTTGCTCCATCAATGCCACCATCAATTTGTAGAAGTATTCACTGATCGTATTGCTTGTAAACATTTTCTATGTTAGACGTCACGGTTCGTCCCGTCAGTCGTCTAATATGTTTTGCTTGGCAGAGGAAACCGATCACAATGAAGAATGCAATATGGCAGGATGCAGATTTCATTCGTGTATCACTAAATCAATATAACTCGCCCGTAAGGCTAAATGGCGAAGGCAAATAAAGAATGATGGGAAATATAAAATAAAAAGTTCAAATCAAGTTGCATCAGCAAGATATCATCCTTATCACCACTACTAGGCCCTTTATTTTAGACCAGCGATCAATTTCCAAAACATACTACGAATGAATTGAACTGGGGTCACCCCTTTGGGACGGTCAATGCAAGGCATAGCAATGAAGGATTTAAACTAGTAAAAGGGGGCCAAAGCCTCACACTTGAACCATATTACTGCAACAAACATTGAAGTATATAGAAACATTAACATTATAGCATCATACTTCATATTAGAGTTTACAAATCCTGTACGTTACTCGTTCTGAACATAGAGGGAATGCAATATCTTTATTCAGCACAATCGCTACCTCATCGGCACACGTACGCTTTCGATAAGCTCAGTAATGTAACCACCGAATATGTTGAAACAGGTACCGATGGTGAAGCGCGCGACGAATGCCAAAAAGGAGTGTGAAGCGATAGTAAAACGAACGATTGCTTTTGAAAAGCGTTTCTTTCATCGATCGCATTATTTTGGCAGTCCTAAATAATGCGGGTAAATGCTATGATAAGTAGTTCATGGCAGCGAATGGAAAAGGACCGACTAAAATATACTAACGTATAACAATTGAGAAACGAAATTGCGAAAAAGTGGCGATATATACTAATTTTGTTAATTTTTATACGCCGCATTTTGCAATTGCAGTGCGTTGAAGAGTTGCAGTGCCTTTAAGACAATTTTACCGCTCATTAAAGCGGAAAGGTAGGGAAACATGATACCTCTTGCGCAATGACCGACACATACTATAATTGATACTGGATACTATTCCGATAGTCAAGCTTTAACCCATTAACGCCTAGTGGACTCTTCCGTCCTTTTAAATTGGATCAATTTATTTCCAAAATTAGGGATGTCTAGTATATTTATTTCTATATTTAGAATATTTCTTACAGAAATTCCTTTAAGCAAACAGCGCAGACCCTGACGAGACGCCATCGTGCGGCGTTTCATCTGGGTCTACGCTGTTTTTCTAGACGCTAGGCATAAATGGGTTAAAGGTTAATATTTTCTCTGTACAAAAAAGCAAACACTCCCTATATGTTGAATTATAAAAACTATTCGAACTTTCTCAACCGCAAACATTAAATATTCACAATTTTCGCAACGAACGAACGTTACTCCAGGGTAACTAGCGTTATAATGAGATCTGGTAGCTGTATTCATACCAATTCAACAATCTTTTTTGAAATAGGTCAAACTCGTGATCGTACCATTTCTGTTTATTGTACTGCCGAACAACGTAACACAGGAATAGGTTCCAAGTATTAGAACATGTGGTCGTTTAGTTAAAAAAAGCTTTTATCTGTTTCAAAGTACTCAGTTGTTTTGCCATTCAGCTGAATAAGCCGCAGCATACACATGTATCGAACATTGTGACGTCATAGATTCATATTATTGGTGTCTTATAACGCTTTTGAATAGCAATTCAACTTTCAATAGCGCTAGTCGACTTGAAAAAAGTGTGTACTCCCTAATTGGTTCAGGGTAATTTAACCTTAAACGTTTAACAATGCGATATCTTTACAACACTTTGTGTTCATTGTATACCAATATTGTGCAAATAATGTTTCGGTATTTATCTATTTTAGGCTAATTATATAATATCGGTTGAAAATTTAAAGTCACACACACTGAAATGAAGTACATGTTAATCAATACATATAGATTCAATTTGAAAGTGTGCAAAATTGTCATTACATCTATAGCCTAGATAGCGTGTTATTCTTTTTTTTTTTTTTTTTCAAACCGAAAGTAGGATTTATATACGTATACGTATATTTCGACAAACGCGATTAATTGTAAGTTGTATAGTGCAAAAAGACGGATTTCTACCTTGTTACCACCAGATATATTTTAATTGAGATAGATAAAATTAAAGGTATAGCCTAGTTAGCAAGTAATTCATTATTTTTCAAACGGTACCTTATTTAAAACCGAAAGTAGGATTTCTAGACGTATATGTCCATTTCGACAAACGCGATTATTTTTAAGCTTTAAAGCGCAAATGAGACGGATTTCTACCTTGTAACCACCAGATATATTCTAACTGGCATAAATACAATATGTTTCTTATTTATACTTACATTTAGTATGCCATGTATTTCATTTTAAGGTGTGTGGCTTTAAGTACAGGAATGTATTAATGTACATGTACATTGCTTTGCTTCGCGCGTCGATTTCGTAGCAGAAAAGCAACACAACTAATGCGCACTATACAAAATGCAGTTACGGAATGTACATATGGAAAGATTATATTATATACGGAAGCTCCAACACCGTGCATGAATGACTTGGTTTGTGTTCTACATATCACTTTCACCAACAACATTTAAGCATACCAGGTGGCCGTTACATATACAAAATATATACAAAACATTATTGTTATAAGACGAACCTTTAGTTAGCGGGACATGTCTGAGTTGGAACATGAATGGCTATGTCTTTACATATAAATATATCTTATATTTGTTTTTGGCAAAGCCAAACTGCTTTAGTTTTCGCATTTATGAAATTGACACACAAAATCCGATATTCAATGTTAAGTCAATAATATTGGATATAATGACAATATGTGTCGCGTTCTGAGAAAACTGGGCATAAGGCTTGTGCGTAAATTGTCATCCCAGATTCGCCTGTGCAGTGCGCACAGGCTAATCAGGGACGACACTTTCCACTTTTATTACATTTTTGTTGAAATGAAGTATCTTCTTAGCAAAAATCCAATTGAGGCGGAAAGTGTCGTCCCTGATTAGCCTGTGCGGACTGCACAGGCTAATCTGGGACGACACTTTACGCACATGCATTATGCCCAGTTTTCTTAGAACAAGACTCATATGGTTGTTGATTTATATTATGTCAAATAAAAACCGAACGAACCCAACAGCTGTCCTGTTTCTGGGTACAGCATTGTTAGATATAACTATGATTTCAAAGGTGCAAATGTGGTCAATGATGTAAGATGTACTATGATGTATCGATCCGTAAACAAGTGAGCCTCGCTCATGGAAAACGGGACTTAATGCATGTGCGACAAGTGTCGTTTTAAATTAGCTTGTGGAGTCCGCTGATGGTATTTTTTCGTATAAAAGTCTCTTCCAAGTTACGGCGGAACGTGTCGTCCATATTAGCCTGTGCGGACTGCACAGTCTAATCTGATACGACACTGTATGCACAGGGATTAAGCCCCTTTTTTCCATAGCGCGGCTCAAGTTTTTGCTATTTGATTCGATTGTATGAAACTCATCCGGCCAATCTCTCGTTGCTAAATGTATGCATATAAGAAAATCCATCTCGTGGTTTATGGACCGACACACAACAAGGCATAGACAATAACCCATTTATGCCTAGTGGACTCTCCCATCCTTCTAAATTTGATCAATTTGTTTCCAAAATTAGGGATGGCTAGTATATTTATTTCTATATTTAGAATATTTCTTCCAGAAATTCCTTTAAGCAAACAGCGCAGACCCTGATGAGACGCCGCATCATGCGGCGTCTCATCTGGGTCTACGCTGTTTGCAAAGGCCTTTTTTTCTAGACGGAAGGCATAAATGGGTTAAATAGAATCTCTTATTGGCACACGGCGTCTATTTGGAACTCATTTTATAGCATGTGTTTCAATGAAGTAAATATAAAAGACGGGTCGAATTATTGTCTGAGACCTTTCAATTTACAGTCATCATCACGTAATTAGATGTGCGGATGTACCATTGTACCATCCTTTGATATATGTGTCGCGTTCTGAGAAAACTGGGCAAAATGCTTGTGCGTAAAGCGTCATCCCAGATTAGCCTGTGCAGTCCGTACAGTCTAATCCGAGACGACACTTTCCGCCTTAACTGGATTTTCGCTGAGAACAACATCATTTAAACGAAAAATTCCATAAAAGCGGAAATTGTCGTCCCGGATTAGCCTGTGCGGACTGCACACGCCAATCTGGGATGACAATTTACGCACAAGCATTATGCCCAGTTTTCTAAGAACACGACACATATATGGTTACACTTAAGACTTTAAGGTTAAGGACTGACGTGTCGTTTATCAGTGTCGTATATCAGTTAATAATAATCGTGCTTCAACCCCGCAAACAGATATCGTTATTTGCTATGAAAGGACTAAAACGATCATCTTTGCAGGACAATACTTATAAGTAAAACAATAAATTCAGCACTTTAAACTCTGAAATCATGTATGTAATAGAATAAATGTTTTTATCCGTCCACAGTAACACATATGGAAACAACATAACATACTCAAAAGAATGTGCTATCAAAGTTAATATTTAATTTTCTGTGTGTGCAATTATGCACATTTTTTTAAAGCACTATTTGGGATGTTTTATATGCGTTATCTCAATATAATAATATACTGATTTTACGTGAATGCATAAATATGAAGTTATGCCAATTTGTGCAAAACAAATTTGCAGAGAAAGAAAGAAAAAAACAACAACCAAAAGCAGGAATCCGAGCTGACAACTCAGGAGTTACACACATACATCACTGTATACAGCGCATTAACCGACTGCGCTATCTGGTTATACAATTAATTTTGTCATGTCAATACAAACCATACATTCTGATTGGTGATTGATCATGTATCATTAGTGTGTTCCTAAATTGAACGGTATTTAACATATTGAAAGAAAATGCATACAAGTTCTGAAGTTAACAAATGTTGCGCGATACTCGTTCGTAAAATAAAGGGAGTAGAATAGCTTGAATCGGATCTCAAGCGGTCTGTTATCGACAGCTACGTTTCGCTACCACATCGGCACGCCTCTACTTATTAAAACCTTAGAAAGAAACAACCGAAAGTGGTGAAACAGGAACCGATTGTGAAACGCGCGGCGAATGCCAAAAAGGAGAGTGTAGCGAATGTTAAGCGATAAAGGGCGATTTAGAAGCGTTTATTTATTCGCTCGCATCATTTTTGGAAGTGTTAAATAATGCGGGTAAATGCTTTGAACATAAGTTTTTTGGCAGTGAATGGAAACAGACACCCGACGAAAAGAAATACAAACGTAACAATTGGGGAACGAAAACAAGTTGCGATTATCATATGTTTGTTAATATTTCATACGTCGCACGTTTGAATTGCAATTCGCTGAAGTGTTACAGTGCCTTTAATGTTCAACCGCTCATTAAAGCGGACAGATACGGAAATATTGTACATTGTACAATAAACATTCAGTATTATATTTGATACTCGACACCATTCCGATAGTCAAGCTTGAAAGTTAATTTTGTCTCTGTGTAAATAAGCAAACACTCCCTATATTTTTAAATAGTTGAATCATTCTAATAAACTCACCCGCAAAATGTATGCTCACAATTATCTCAACGTACGACGCTTGTGAAAGATTCAATTTGCGAATTTTAACTTTTAATTCAATAGTCTATGCGCAACATACGACAACATTCTTTCGACCGAATCCTTTCTTTTTGGTTATACTTTTCAGATTTAGAATTTATATGCGAAACATAACATATTGGCATGTTCTACTCTGAATACGGCACTGTTTTTGTAATCAATACACGCTAAGGGTAAAATCCGAATGCTTCGATCTGTATTGAACGTTTTCCCCGGGTAGTAATTAAGAGATCGGGTAGCTGTATTCATATCCAGTTATCAATCCTTTTAAAATAGGTCAAAATCGTGCTCGTACCATGTATGTTAACCCTTACAATGCGGGAACCGAGTTTTGAAGGTCTTTGCAAACAGTTTGGATCCAGATGAGACGCCACGTTCTGTGGCGTCTCATCTGGATCCAAACTGTTTGCTATTCTGATAGTAATTTTTGGAAAAAAATCGAAGAAATGCTAATTGTAGAAATTCAGCAGACGACATTTTAGCAGACGATAAATTTCCCAGCATGCAAAGGGTTAATTGTGCTGCAGAACAATGTAAAACAGGAATAGGTATCACTTATAAAGACATGGACTCGTTTTGATCACAACGCCTTTGTTCTGCTTTAAATAACAACCGTCTTGTAATGCCACTCAACTGCCGTAACTACAACCAGTTAAGCCTGTGACATCAAATCTCCATATGAATGGTGTCCTATAACGAGTGTGAACAGCATTTCAATACTGTCAATAGTGCTGGTTGAATTGAATTCTTTTTTTTTAACCTACCGTCAGGGTTTTGAAACCTTGATCTTTTAGCAATTCGATATATCTACAACTATTTTGTGTTCATTGAATACCAACATTTTGCAATTCATTTTTGTATTCATCTAGTTCAGGCTTTTGTATCTCGGTTGACAATTTATGTAGTACATGAATGTTCGCGTCGGTAACTGAGTTCAATTATCATGTCAAAATATAGGGAGTGTATGCCTTATCATACAGAGACACCTTCTATTTTGAGAAGGTTTAATCAATGCGAGTCACTGATTTGAGCAAAATTCATAAAAATATGTGTTCACAATTTTCTATTCGAACGACGTTTTTGAACGATTGTATGTATAAATGTGAGCTTTTACTTCAATAAACTACGCGAAGCATACGACCGAATGTTTGCTATTTTTTAACGTAGCACTTTAACCGTCAATATATATCAATTTATCTTAAATAGATCGGTCTATGATGGCTGATAGCAATTCATAATATAATTAAAAACATTAAACATAACATACTGGCATTTTCTGCTCTGATTGTGGGACTATTTTTGTCATCAATAAATGACAAAGGTAAAATCCGAGCGCTTCGATCTGTATTGCACGTTTCTCCCGGGTAGTTGTGTAATTATGAGATCGGGTAGCTGTATTCATATCCATTCATCAATTATTTTAAAATCAAAGGTCTAAATCGTGCTCGTACCATGTCTGTTAAATGTATTGCTGAACATTGTAACACATGAAATAGGTATCAATTATTAATACCTGGGATCGTGTCATTAAAAAAGCTCGTGTTCTGCTAACAAATATAACTGACTTGTTTTGCCATTAAGCCGATGTAACCACAACACAAAGAATCCTGTGACGTCATAGATCCATATCATTGGTGTCTTACTACGATTCAATTTACGGTTGTTACTAGCATTTCAACTCAAAAGCGCTAGTTGAATTGAATTATTTTGTACTCTCTACTTTTTAGCAATGCGATATCTTTACAATTATATTGTTTTCATTGAATACATACATTTTTGCAATTCATGTTTTATTCATATATTTCAGGCTATACAATCTCAGTTGACAATTTAAGTAAATGAATATGTAAAAGTACATGTACATTTGCTTAGCTGCGCCCGTCGGTCACGTTGCAGAAAAACAAAACAGATTAAACAAGCTATATGGTCCACTACCGGTGAAAATTCATAATATTTAACAATAGTTATAGGCTATTTGTTGCCATTCAAATGACGAAATGACATGCATAATCTCCATATTGCCATCTGTCCATGTTTCAAGTTTCATGAACAAATATGAACAACTTTTAAAGTTATCGCAGGATCCAGAAAAGTGTGAGAGACAGACAGAGCGCAAACCATAAGTACCTTTCGGTTTCACAATAAACAATATAGAATGCAGACACTGTCTGCGATCGTGAAAATGATGCGTTACCATATATACGGACGCCCTAACATCGCGCAAGGATGGGTTGGTTTGTGTGTACTAAATAACACTTTTAACAACAACCGACATTCATACCAGGTGGCCTTAACATTTACAAAAAAACATTTGACTACGACGAACCTTACGTTAGAGATTACTTAGACTAGCCTGTGCAGTAAGAAACGGTATTTTTTCTAAGAAGAAACTTATTTCAAACGTAAACCATTATAAAAGCTGAAAGATTAGCATGACCTCGAATGCACAGGTTAATGTTTGACGACACTTTACGCACATACATTAAG
Source organism: Dreissena polymorpha (assembly GCF_020536995.1). NCBI lineage: Eukaryota > Metazoa > Mollusca > Bivalvia > Myida > Dreissenidae > Dreissena > Dreissena polymorpha. The sequence continues at coordinate 48,959,803 of NC_068357.1, read as the reverse complement.
CCCGTCTTTCCACAGATCTTATGTTTGTTTTGGTAAAATCCAGCTGCTTTGGTTTTCATATTAATGAAACTGACGATCAAGTTTCAGATATTCGAGTATAAGTCAATACTATTAAAAACGATGTCATTATGTGTGCTGATATTGACAAAGAAATACCGATTAAACCCAACAGATGTCCTGTTCATGGGTACAGCATTGTCAAATATAACTATCATTTCCATGGCCAAAAACATAGACAAATAATGTAAGATGTAACATGATTTATCGTTTCATAAGTAAGGTAGCCTCGCTATGGGAAAACGGGGCTTAATGCATGTGTGTAAAGCGTCGTCCCAATGTGCAACGTGCAGTTGGCACAGGCTAAACAGGAACGATACTTTCCGCTTGTATGGTATGTTTCGTTTAAAGAAGGTATATTCTAAGCAAAATAATCCAGTTAGGGAGGAAATAGTCGTCTCTGATTAGCCACAGGCTAATATGGGGCAAATCTGGGTCGACATTTTAGGCACATGCATTCAGCCCATTTGTGCCAGAGCGAGGCTCAAGTCCGTTACGGTCAGATTCGCTGGTATGACACTCATCAGGTAGAACCCTCGTTGCTCATCCCATTTATGCCTAATGGACTCTCCCATCCTTCTAAATTGGATCAATTTATTTCCAAAATTAGGAATGTCTAGTATATTTATTTCTATATTTTGAATATTTCTTACAAAACAAATTATTTAAGCAAACAGCGCAGACCCTGATGAGACGCCGCATGATGCGGCGTCTCATCTGGGTCTTCGCTGTTTGCCAATGCCTTTTAACTACAACCTAGGCATAAATGGATTAATTCCTAAACATTAGACAATCCCTATCATTGTTAATTGACTGGAAAATAAAACAAGACAAAGTATCCTTAAAAAGAAAAAGCATCTGCTATTGGCCCAGGGCGTTTGTTTGGACTACAAGTATAGGTTGTGTTTCAATGAAGTAACTGTAATTGTGTGGTCGTGTACCTCTATTAATACCCATTCAACAATATGTTTGAATTAGGTCTCAATCGTGCTCGTACGTTTTCATAAACATGCAATAAACACTCAGAAATATGTCTATATCGTGCTGGAACCATGTCTGTGAATTGTACCACTGAACAATGAAGCACTTAAAGAGGTATACATTACCAATACATGTAATTGTTTTTATCAAGAAGCCTTTTGTTCTGCTTTAAATAACAGCGTACTTGTTCAGCTGCCGTAACGACAACACCCCTGTGACGTCAGAGATTCATATATGCTTTGTGTCTTACACCGCTTTGTATAGAATGTAAAACCTAAATAGCGCTTATTCAGTTATTGCATTAATTGTTTTGTACTACCTACTTTTTGTCAGGTTAATCAAACCTTGACCTTGTAATGCGATATCTTTACAACTTTTTTGTGTTCATTGTATACCAACATTTTGCAATTCATGTTTTGTATTAATCTTTTTTATGCTATACAATCTCGATTGAAAATTTTAGTACACGCAAGTGTAAAAGTACACGTACATTTCTTTGCTTTGCGAATCAGTGACGTTGCATAAAAAACGAAATTCATCAATACATATTCACGGGCGTTCTTCGAACAGACCTGTTTAAAGGGGCCTTTTCACAGATTTTGGCATTTTTTAACTTATTCATTAAATGCTTTATATTGATAAATGTAAACACTGGATCGTAAAAGCTCCAGTAAAAAATCAAGAATAAAATAAAAAAAAGGAAAAGAGCATTGCCCGGAGCAGGTTTCGAACCAGTGACCCCTGGTGTCCTGCCAGAGTCCTGAAGTAAAAACGCTTTATCCTACTGAGCTATTCCGCCGAGTACACATGCTAAACGTATTTTATACCTTATATAAGCAATCTTCGTAGTTTCACAAAACTTAACGACAAAAACAGAACTCTCCAAATTTTTCAATCGTTTCGCGTTGCAACGCTTTATAATTTTAAGGTTTTAAAATCGTCAAAAGATGCATATTATGGCTATATTAGAGCATGGTAAATGTTCAGTATTACTGTTTCCTCACAAATATCATAACCAAAACGAAAATTTGCGAATCTGAAACAACTTTTTTCAATTTTGTCAATTTACCAAAGCGTGAAAAGATCCCTTTAAGGGGTGTTGCTGCAGTTTTCATGATTTTTTTCCATCTAATAACTTTTGCTCAACATTTTTATTCAAGTACTACATACAAATACTAAATGAAAAATGCAATAAAAACATAGGGTCACCGGCTTTGTTTGGATTTTATTCACCATTATATAATATGTACTTTTTCATTAAAACTGAAAAATCTCTAATTGCATAATAATGATTAATAACCTATGAAATTGGAAACATGTAGAGATTATATAAGCTAATATATATCATATACCATTTAAGTAAACCACAAACAACTAAAAAAATGGAGAACACAAGTTAACTTTTAAGAAATTTAATTTTTATAATTTTTATGTCACCCAAAAAACGTCATTTTTTTTACTATTTTTACCACAAAAATGAAATTTAAAAAAGTTCTATCTAATAACTTTTTGCGAAGCTTCTCAAATATGTTCATCTGTGTATTGTTATCATGAAACAAAAATAAAAAAGGGGGTCACCGCACTTTTAACAGAGATTTTTTGTTTTAATTATCCCTACCATCTAGACGTCAAATTTCATTAAAAAACAGCAATAAGACAAAACCCAAGTACCGGTACATAGATTGTCAGAAATATGCATAAACATTAGAAATTGTTTACAATCTTAACTGGGATCACAACAGCTTACCAAAAGAAATTAATAAAAAACAATATTTAATCACAAACATAATACCATACAGTATCAAACTCGGCCTTAATCATTAATAACTTACATGTTCACAGATTTCGGCATGTTTTAAAGTTTGTGTTTAAATGCTTAAAATTGATAAATGTAAACAACAGGACTAAAGAGCTCCAGTATAAAACAAGTATGAAATTAAAGAAAGAAAAAAAAGTAAAAACAAAAGTTAACCCCGCCTGGAATCGAACCACTGACAATGGTATTATGAACCATCTCGGTCATTTCTGATGATACTGATAACAAAAATATTGAGTCGTGATAATAGCATCATCGGTGTTGCTATAAATATATCCTCGGTTAAATAAACTGCCGCAACACCCCTTAAGTGGTTTGCCGGAAATTGTTTTTTGATTTGATAATTAATATTATCGGGAATCACCGCGATCATGCTCAATAAAGTGGTCACTATTTACGTTTTAAATCACCGATTTGACGATAACCTCCGGAAATATTTCCGTAAACGTCCTAGGCAACAACAGGCAGACACAGAGAGATCCGATGATTTCGGCATTCATCAACAACAATATGATACCCAGCGAAATGTAAAAATAAAGACGTTAAGACTTGCCAAATTAATAAGCAGAAAAACACTCGTTTTAAGATGAATTTATACTTGTTATCAATCGTCATTTTGTGCATATATATCTTTCGAAACATATGCGTTTATAAGCAAAGAAGTCTTTAATGTTACAGATTTAACATGTTCAGATACTAAAACAGTTCCACACAACGCCTCTAGATAATACTTTTCAAATTTAGAATTTATCGGTGAAACATATTCAACTTATTTTCGTTTTCTGCTCTGAACGAGGACTACTTTTGCAATCAATAAACGACATGGGTTAAAAAGGAGTGCTACAGCCTAATCGGAAATTTATATATTTTGTCACCAGCTACTGAAATAGGATATTCTCTACTTGCAATGCTTTATGACGCCTTTCAATAGGACTACAATGTAGTATGTAATTGAGCAGTAATTAACCTCTTTCGAGTGGTTCATTATTTGGAACAAAGGACGACAATGGACTCCGAGGGTAGAGCATGTCGAAATGTTTTGAAGTACATTGGTAGTATGGTTCTTTGTGGATAATTATTCTTAAATTTACATCATCGATGACAGAACATTTTAAACACAATAAGCCTGAATCTATTCATTGGTAACGCATTGGCACGAAACAACAAGTAAAAGTATCGTGAGATGAAAGTATAAAACCTAAGATAACAAGACGATAATATGTGTCGCGTTATGAGAAAACGGGGCAAAATGCATGTGCGTAAAGTTTCGTCCCAGATTAGCCTGTGCAGTCCGCACAGGCTAATCCGGGACGACACTTTCCGCCTAAACTGGATTTTCGCTTAGAGGAGACATATAATAAACGAAAATTTTTATAAAAGCTGAAATTTTCGTCCCTGATCAGCCTTTGCGGACAGCACAGGCTAATATGGGATGACAATTTACGCACAAGCATTATGCCCAGTTTTATCAGAACACGACAAATATGTTTAATAGCACCGTGGTTCATGGTCATATAGTTCCCGTGGTTCATGACCATATAGTTCCTGGGGTTCAGAGCCATTTAGTTTATGTGATTCATGACCATGTAGTTTATGCTGATCGGGTCCATGGCATCAAATGGAAATGGACGAACAATGAATAAATACGAGGGGGGGATTGGGGAACGAAATGGTACCCGAGGGGGCGATACAATATTTTGGGGTTATTTTACATACGCTCAAATTTGCAATTGCCAGTTTATGTAACGTGACAGTGCCTTTAACCCATTTATGCCTGGTGGACTCTTCCATTCTTCTAAATTGGATCAATTTATTTCCAAAATTAGGGATGTCTAGTATATTTATTTCTATATTTAGAATAGTTCTTACAGAAATTCCGTTAAGCAAACAGCGCATGATGCGGCGTCTCATCAGGGTCTACGCTGTTTGCCATGGCCTTTTTTCTAGACGCTAGGCATAAATGGTTTAATGCAGTTTAAGCTATCATTAAAACAAACCGATAGGGAATTATGATGCATATTGCGCAATAAACAATCAATATTATAGTTGATACTTTACATAATTCCAATAGTCAAGATTGAAGGTTAATATTGTCTCTGTATAAATAAGTAAACACTCCCTATATGACGAGCGACGCTTTTGAAAAGTCTGATTTGTGAATTTGAACCATTATTTCAATATGCTACGCGCAGCATACAAAAAATAACTATCAACCGAATAGTTGCTTTCTTGTTATACTTTTCAGATTTAGAATTTATATGTGAAACATAAAATATTGGCATGTTCTGTTTTTAACGTGGGCCTATTTGTGTTATCAATAAACATTATGGGTAAAATTCCCATTCTTCGACCTCTATTGAATGTTTCTCCCGGGAAGGTATATTTAATTATGAGATCGTGAAGCTGTATTCGTACCCATTCATCCATCATTTCAAAATAGGTCTCAAACGTGCTAGTACCATGTCTGTTAATTGTGCTGCTGAACAATGTAACACACGAGTTGTTTTCAATTATCAATACATGGGAATTTTTTTTTCTGTTCTGCTTAAAAAAGAACTGACCTGTTTTTCCACTCAACTGCCGTAACCACAGCCAGATAAGCCTGTGAAGTCAGCGATTCATATGATTGGTGTCCTATAACGCTTTTGAATAGCATTTTAAACTCCAATAGCGCTAATTGAATTGACTTATTTTGTACTCCCACTTTTTGTCAGGGTAATTTAACCTTGATTTTTTAGCAATGCGATATATTAACATCAATTTATGTTCATTGTATACCAACATTTTGCAATTCATTTTTTATTCATCTAGTTGATATCGTTTGACAATTTTAAAACATGAATGTGCGCGTCGGTTACTGAGTACAATTATATATGATATAAAATAATTTATCAGTCTATAAACAAGAAAGGTTGCTCTGGGAAAACGGGGCTTAATAAATGTGCGTAAAGTGTCGTCCAATATAAGCCTGTGCATTCCGCAATCGGGAACGACACTTTCCGCTTTTAAGCGTCGGTCAATTCCCGATTATAAGAAATCCGTTTCACTGTTTATTGACTGACACACAAAACGACATACACATATCGTTTCTTAACACATTAATATATATAGTATGTGTTTGAATGAAGTACATATCAAAGGCGTGTCAAATTATTGTCTGCGACTTTATAATTTACAGTCATTATCACGTAATTATGTGTGCGTGTGTACCATTGATATATGGTCATGTCTGATATACGGTTGCATTTTAATAAGCATTCAAGGTTACGGACTAGCGTGTCGTATATCAGTGTCGTATATCAGGAAAATACTGTGTTTTAACCCACAGGTGGTTAGCGTGTGGCTATGATATTAATTAGTGAAAACATCATTTTGAATGATAAATAATCATATTATAACGAAAAATTAACTTTTCTGAAAAAAAATATTTCACTATCAAATATATATATAACAAGGTATGCAACTCAAAATCAGCCCAAAACGGGGTGCATCGCTTTGAACAGCCATATCTTCATCAATTTTGCAGCGATTTTCACGATCTCGGTCTTATTCAACGCAGAAATGAATTTCCTTTCTGGAAATGTATATGTCTTGCAATATTTTTACAAATGCTGGGTCAACTTTTAAGAAATAACACGATACACAACACGCATGACCCAGTTGACAGTGATCATGCTGTCTTTAAGACTGAAATCTTCACGGAGTAAAGGGCAACTTCCCTACAAAGTTCATGTAGTTCGATACCATAATTCAATAAAACGTATGAAAAAACATTATTACCGTTCTTGTCGTTACATTCTGCATCAAGACTAACTGTCCAGCGCCGTTTGAAACCTTTGTTTACATACATTTCAACTAACTGACATTTTAAACATACGAGTGATTTCATTGGTCCAATGCGGAGGTGTGTCTTTACAACTGGAGATTTCATTCATAAAGAATACATGATCACTGTCAACTGGGTCATGCGTGTTGTGTATCGTGTTATTTCTTAAAAGTTGACCCAGCATTTGTAAAAATATTGCAAGACATATACATTTCCAGAAAGTGATGACACATGTTGTAGAATGCTTATAATTCTTTCTACATATCGCTAACACTTCCATGGATCTGTAAACACTTTCAACACAAACACACCACATAAAATACTTTTGACCCTGACATTATAATGATTTATACCTTCATAGCTCAAGAGTTATGGCCCCTTATTAGACTGACATTTAAGATTTTTTTTCCATTCGGAGCCGGTTCTCAGTAACTATTGCATGTTAGTTAGCTTAAAATAAATATGATTCATTGTACCAATTTTAACCAAAACAAACCATTGAGATTGAATCATACAATCTTGAATTGATGGTAATATACAGACAATGCACTATTGTTAATGATGTTGGGGGGGGGGGGGTCACCAGCAGGCAACTTATGAATTGCTTGCAGTATAATGTGAGCCTTTTTAATTTATTTTTGTACAAAAAATGCAAATAATTTGTTTTTCACCATAACTTAACAGAGTATACATTGCCTTTTTTTCAGTGTTCCAGACGGCTGGTGATGCATTTCAAGAAAAGCCATCAGAATCTTGCAATGATCTGTATACTTAATAAATAACAAAACAACAACACTGTATTGTTATTATTATTTAATACATAACTTCCATATTTGCCAAAAAGGTATATGATGGAAGTTCAACGTTGTTATCGATGTGATTTGATTGCCTTGCTTTTTATGTCCCCCACTATAGTAGTGGGGGACATATTGTTTTTGCCCTGTCTGTTGGTTGGTCTATTGGTTGGTCTGTTGGTTGGTTGGTTTGCGCCAACTTTAACATTTTGCAATAACTTTTGCTATATTGAATATAGCAACTTGATATTTGGCATGCATGTGTATCTCATGGAGCTGCACATTTTGAGTAGTGAAGGGTCAAGGTCAAACGTCATATAGGGGGACATTGTGTATCACAAAGGCATCTTGTTATTTCTATGTCCCCCTCCACCTCCACTATAGGGGGGAGGACATATTGTTTTTGCCCTGTTGGTTGGTTGGTTGGTTGGTTTGCTCCAACTTTAACAATTTGCCATAACTTTTGCAATATTGAGGATAGCAACTTCATATTTGGCATGCATGTGTATCTCATGGAGCTGCATATTTTGAGTGGTGAAAGGTCAAGGTCAAATATATAGCTTCAAAGCGGCACAGAAGGGGACGTACTGATAGTGTTTCTGACAAACAAATATCTTGTTGAAATGCATTAGTACCGGACAAAACGTTCGCCCAACGTGAGAGAAACGGAAAAGTACCGAACACCAACGTACAACGTACAACGATGAAAAAGTAGGGCACATCCTCAGAATCATGTGGCAAAACTTCAGATTCTGGCAGGTTAAGGTCTCCGTTCTCAGCTGCTGCCTTCAGGTCGGAATCGTTCCACAACTGTGCATCGGATGCAGCAACACGGCCTCCAATGTCAGCCCAGACGAACTTGTACTCAGAATCCTACAGGGCTAGCAGGACAACGGTTAAGTACTTCTTGTAATTAAAATACGTAGACCCGGATCTTGGTGGACATTTGCAAGCAATATGTTCGCCATCAATAGCACCAAGAGTATGGGGGATATTCCAGCTGTCCCTGAAGCCGTCCGCTATTCGCGTGCAATCGGCAGCTGTTGTTGGCAACGACATCACCTCGTCAGCATACTCATCTATGACTGCTCTACAGACCTGACGCGTAAAAGATAACAGTATAATAAGCTCGCGTGGATTATAAGTGTATGACACATGTAGTAGATAATCCATGACTTTTAGCGAGTGGATGATAAAGTAAAAATATACTACTTCATAAAATGTTCTTATAACTGTGTGCATTTCAAGATATGCGCACAAGACAGTACTAATTACATTATACAATTTAGAAGGTTAGTGTTGTAATGCGCGCCCTCATCTATTTGCCTTTTATCCTATACCAATAACTTAACACAATGCAATTCATATAAACTGATGCTAGACGTAGACATTAAAATATATAAAAATATTAAAATGACTAACAGAAGCCTTTTTTAAATTTATTTTAACACTATAGTAAATTAAGCGGTACTTATTTTTAGCACGAGAAGAGAAATAGTGTTGTGGGGTACCCTCCAGCCGAATCGCATATCACGGTACTTTGAACCAGACACAAGATGCCGCAGCGCAATTGATAGCTTCATCCCTGGTTCAATTGGACGTCTGTAGTTGTTGCGCTGTTTCGTTATCCTTTGGCTCACTCGTGCGAGAATCTCATCAAACATCTCGGTTGGCACTCTCATGAAGTTGACAGATGCGAAATGGATCTCTTGAACAATGCTATACAAACTACCGGTACATGTACCGCTTGTAATTGGTATATCACGTGTGTTATGTATCTTGAACACGGGTATACAAACTACTGGTGCACGTGGCGCTTGTCATTAATATCACGCAGGCGACATGGATCTCTTGAGCATGCGTATGTCAACTTACGGTACACGTGACGCTTGCCATTAATATCACGCAGGCGACATGGATCTCTTGAGCATTCGTGTGTCAACTAACGGTACACGTGACGCTTGCCATGAACATCACTCAGGCGACATGGATCTCTTGATAATGCGTATGTCAACTACCCCTACACATGAAGATTGCCATTAATATCACGCAGGCGACATCGATCTCATTAACATGCGTATGTCAACTAACGGTACACGTGACGCTTTATATTAATATCACGTATGTGACATGGATGTCTTGAACAAGGGTACGCCAACTAAAGATATACGTGACGCATAATATTACTATCACACAGGCGACATGGATCTCTTGAACATGGTAACACCAACTACCGGTACACGTGACGCTTGATATATCGCGTATGTGATATGGATTTTTTTAACAAAGGTACGCCAACTAAAGGTACACGTGGCGCTTGACATTTCTATCACACAGGCGACACCGATCTCTTGAACAAGGCTATATATGTACCGCTTGTAATTGATATAACACGTGTGTTATGTATCTTGAACACGGGTATACAAACTACTGGTACACGTGGCGCTTGTCATTAATATCACGCAGGCGACATGGATTTCTTGGGCATGCGTATGTCAACTAACGGTACACGTGACGCTTGCCATTAAAGGGATCTTTTCACGCTTTGGTAAATTGACAAAATTGAAAAAAGTTGTTTCAGATTCGCAAATTTTCGTTTTAGTTATGATATTTGTGAGGAAACAGTAATACTGAACATTTACCATGGTCTAATATAGCCATTATATGCATCTTTTGACGATTTTAAAACCTAAAAATTATAAAGCGTTGCAACGCGAAACGATTGAATAATTTGGAGAGTTCTGTTTTTGTCGTTAAATTTGGCGAAACTACGAAGATTGCTTATATAAGGTATAAAATACTTTACGAATATGTACTCGGCGGAATAGCTCAGTAGGCTAAAGCGTTTTTACTTCAGGACTCCAGGGGTCACTGGTTCGAAACCTGGTCCGGGCAATGTTCTTTTCCTTTTTTAAATTTTATTCTTGATTTTTTACTGGAGCTTTTACGATCCAATGTTTACATTTATCGATATAAAGCATTTAATGAATACGTAAAAAAATGCCGAAATCTGTGAAAAGGCCCCTTTAATATCACGCATGCGACATGGATCTCTTGAGCATGCGTATGTCAACTAACGGTACACGTGACGCTTGCCATGAACATCACGCAGGCGACATGGATCTCTTGTGCATGCGTATGTCAACTATCGGTACACTTGACGCTTGTCATGAACATCACGCAGGCGACATGGATCTCTTGAGCATGCGTATGTCAACTAACGGTACACGTGACGCTTGCCATGAACATCACTCAGGCGACATGGATCTCTTGGGCATGCGTATGTCAACCGCCGTTACAAGTGACGCTCGTCATTTATATCAAAGTACTAGTACATGTACCGCTTGTAATTGATATCACACGTGCGTTATGTATCTTGAACATGGGTATACAAACTACTGGTACACGTGGCGCTTGTTATGTCACGCATGCGACATGGATCTCTTGAATATGCGTATATAAACCACCGATACACGTGACGCTTGAATGATATCACGCATGCGACATTGTTCACTTGAACATGACTATGCCAACTAAGGTACAATTGTCTCTTGTAATAGATATTACTTGAACATGGGTATGCGAACTATCGATGTACGTGCCGCTTGTACTTGATATGGCACATGAATTTATGTAACATTTGTATGAAACTACCGGTAAATGTACCGCTTGTAATCGTGTCACCAGTTATAACAATGTTTAACCGTATAGTAAATCTCATTGTCATTTTTAAAACCTAGATATGCCCGATACACCAGTCACTCGTGTCAACCTGTTCACTTGAAGGAAAGTTGTAATTTGTATTGATATGGCTCCTTTGAGGTAAGAATAATAACACATTGTATGCATAATAGTTATATTGATCAAAAAGTGAAACAACATGATACCACCATACATCACATTACAAAAACTGTATACAAATACGAATATTTATTTGCAGTCAGGCCACAGGGCCATAATACATAGTTTAATTTCATAATTATATAAAATAACCTGAATAGTTAAAGAAAACAAAGTCATATGATGCAACACGCATGCACTTTCGTAGAACAAATGCTGCTATACATTATAATACCACCAAAACAAGGATTACTTTATAATTAACTACCTATAACATGTAAGCATGCAAAATAGTAACATACTTATAAAGTAACCTAAGAATCAGTATTTTTTATCAGATATAAATAAACAATGCAATACAAGCATGCAGAATTAAAATGACAGCTAATTTGCATGATAATTACGTAGTTGTTATATATTAGCATGCACATACACACATTTTGCAATCAAAAATATGTGCTTGTCATTTTCATCGGCCATTAACATATTGAACAAACCAAAGTTTCCATTTCATTCAAACACAGCGGAATAAACAAATCATATCTGTGTTATATAATGGGCACTGCATAAACACAGGGTACTCATCTTCTACATTATAAACATGTCGCATAAGACAAAATTTACAGTATCTATGATCACGTATATAACATACAACAAGAATATCAGTGAAACTGATGGATGCTCCCCGATGATGCGCTATGTCAATCTATGTGTTAATAACCACCTTAAAAAATTCTATTATTAGCCTCGGTGACATTGACCCCAGTGACCTCAAACCTCATCAAAAGGAAGAGGTCATGCAAGGTACCTACGTGCCAAATATGAAAGAGATCGTTAAAGTATTGAATGTGCTATGAGAAACTGTGACAAAAGTGTGACGGAAAAATCTATTATTAGCCTTGGTGACCTTGACCCCAGTGACCTCATCAAAAGGTTAAGGTCCATGCAAGGTACCTACATGCCTAATATGAAAGAGATCGGTAAAGAATTGAAGGTGCTATGGGAAACTAGTGAGGAAGGACAAACTGGAAACTATATGCTCCGGCGAAATTGTATTTCGGGAGCAAAACAATTAGGAAAAATATGAAAAATAACGAATTTCAAGAATAAATGCTACAACAGAATCAGGAACACTGATAATAAAATGTAATTGCGTTTGTCATCGATGTCTAATCGGAACGTATCCACTTCTTTGAAGCTTAGTACGGAACCGCCGAATATGGTGAAAAAAATTCCAATTTTGAAGCGCGGCGAATGCCAAAAGGAGTGTGCAGCAAATGAAAAGCGATACATTGCAATTCAGAAGCTTTTGTTTACCGCTCGCATTATTTGAAGAGTGTTAAAGAATGCGAATAACTGATTTGAGCACCATTCCACGGCGAACGGATGACGATAAAATAATCTGGTTATTTATCGTACGCCACACATTTACCGTTCTCTGAAGTTTGACCGTTCCTTTAAAGCAGTTTAACTTCTCATTAAAGCGATCAGTTAAGGAAATATGAAACCTCTTTTGCAATAACAATTGTCTTGATATTTGACACCATTCCAAAAGTCAAGTTTGAAGGTTGAGATTGTCTCTGTATACATAGGCAAACACTCCCTATATATTGAACTATTTGAACAATTCGGTCAATTAACAAATATATGTTTACAATTATTGCATCGAACGACGCTTTTGATAGGTACAATTTCACAATTGAACCTTTTACTTTAATGTGCAACGTTCAGCATGCAAAAACATACTATCGACAGAAAAGTTATTATCGCTAACTTTTGTACTCATGCACAACCATATTACTTTTTAGATTTAAAATATATCTGTGAAACATATCATATTAATTTGTTCTGCTCTGAATGTGGGACTGGTTTTGTAATCAATAAACAACATTGTTAATTATTGAGTGATTCGATCTATTTAAAACGTTACTCCCGGGTAAATAAATGTATTTACGAGGTAGTGTACCTCTATGCATACCCATTCTCCAACTATTGTTTTGAAATAGGTCGAACTCGTGATCTTACCATGTCGGTGAATTGAGCTGCTGAACAATGTAAGAAACGAGTTGTGTTCAATTGTCAATACATCTTGTGCAATAACCTATAAGTGTTATATTTGATACTTGACACCTTGCAAATAGTCAAGCGTGAATGCTGATAGTGTCTCTGTATAAATAAGCAGACGCTCCATATAGTTTGAACTATTTGAATCATTCGAACCTACTTACCCGCAAAATATATATTCATAATTATCGCATCGAGCGACGCTTGTGGTAGGTACAATTTTAAAAGTCAAACTTGTACTTCAATGCGCAGCGCGCAGCATGCGATAACGTTCGATCGTGAATGGTTACTATCTGTAACAGTTGTTCTTCATGCACCACCAGATATTTCTTTTCAGATTAGATATATATCGGTGAAACATAAAATACTGCCATTTTCTGCTCTGAATGTGGGAAAGCTTTTGTAATTAATAAACGACATGGGTACTTATTGAGTGCTCCGATCTCTGTTGAACGTTACTCCACGGTAAAATTAATGTACCTATGAGGTCTGGTACCTGTATTCATACACATTCAACAATATTTTTGAACTAGGCCACTGTCGTGCTCCTACCATGTCGGCGAATTGTGCTGCTGATCAATATAACCTACGAATAGATATCAATTATCAAGAGTGCTTCGATCTGTATTGAACGTTTCTCCCGGGTAGTTATTTGTAATTATCAAATCGGGTAAATGCATTCATACCCATTCAACAATATTTTTGAACAAGGTCAATGTCGTGCTCGTGCCATGTCTGTTAATTGTACTGCTGAACAATGTGATACAGAAATAGGTATCAATTATGAATACGTACACGGGATCGCTTTGATCACGAAGCTTTTGTTCTGCTTTAAATAACAAATTACTTGTATTGTCATTCAGCTGTGACGTAATAGATTCATTTGATTGGTGTATTATAACGCTTTTGAATAGCATTTTAAACCTCAATAGCGCTAGTCGAATATAATTATTTTGTACTTAACATTTTTGGCAGGGTAATTAAACCTTGACCTTTTTGTAATTCGGTATCTTCACAACTAGTGTGTGTTAAATTGCTTACATACATTTTGTTATTCATGTTTTGAATACGTCTATCTTGGCCTATATACTTTCGGATGACAATTTCAGAACATGAACGTGTGCGTCGGTAATTGAGTTTAATTATGTTCGATGTAAAATAATGTATCTGTCAATAAACAAGTGAGTCTCGCTCTGGGAAAACGGGGCTTAATTCATGCGCGTAAAGTGTCGTCCCAGTTAAGCCTCTATATAACGAAATCGGGAACGGCACTTTCCGATTGTATGGCATTTGTCGTTTAAAGTAAGTCTCTTCTTAGCGAACATTAAGTTAAGGCGGAAAGTGTCGTTTAATTCCTGCACATAAGAAAATCCGCGTAACTGTTTTTTGTCCGGCAAAAAAAACAACATACACAATTATTTTTTAAATAGCATCTGTCATTGGCATATGTATTGTTTCTTAAGACTTGAATTTATACTATGTATTTCAATGTAGTAAACGTTACAGACAAGTCCGATCAGTGACTGCGACCTTTTAATTTAAACTCATTATCACGTTGTTAGGTACGCGTATGTCCCATTGTGCCATCCTTTGATAGACGGTTAAGTCTGGTATATGGTTACATTTTAATAAGTCTCCCTGTTTAAGGACAAGGGTGTTGTATATCAGTGTCGTTTACCAGTAAATATGCAGTGCTTAAACCCCGCAAAAGAAAGATTACGTTGTTTGCTATCAACAAAATATAATTATTACACATGTTTTTTTATGGTGATATATATAAAACAATTTCTGTTATACCTCATGAATGCCTCAAGGGCCTTGTATCACGAACGTTCTCAGATTTTAAACTCAACTTAGAAGATGAGATTTTAGTTCCCACTCACCTGAGAATTGAGATTGATGGGGAGCTCACGAACGAACTCAAAACTCATCTCAATTGAGACCGACTCAACTTTCCGTCTCAACTCAAATATTTATTATTTGTTAAAGATGTAAGCGACGTTCTTCAAAAGAAGATTGATTTATAACATTTTTACGGGAAATAGTGTCAGTTTTCTTTTAGTCTGAAAGCATGAAAAAATGCGTTAGGTTATTCAATTGTTCTGAAAGCGAAAGACTCTGTTGTTTGAAAAAAAAAAACATAAACCATTTCATTACAACTGTACGTTCAGCTAAAAGGCTAAAATGACAAGACGTTGCGAGCCGAAACTTGAAAATTTATATTGGCAATTCCCTAGTCTGTGTGAATTTTTTAAAGTAAATCATTGAAAGTGTTCAACATGTGAATGATGCAATTGACATGGTGAAAGGCCTCCAAAAATTATGAATTCATGCATTAAGTTCAAACAATTTTGTTATAATTAATTTATGCATTTTAACCCATCAGGCATCACATGCTTTAAACTCGTAGAATGTAGACCCAGTTAAAACCAAGATAAATCATTTAAAATGATATGGTTGCTGAAAAAAGCCTGTAAATTTATTATTCGTCACCTCTCAGTTTAACCAGTGCTGTTTGCAACTTTAGTTAAATAGTTTTTATTAATTGTTCAAATTCTATTTGAAATATGAATTTATTTAATGCATTTTTATGGGTAATACTTATAGATAAATATAGTTTATTGAAAAGGTTTTAATGAATATAATGCCTATAATGGTGTCTAACAATATGCAATATTCTGTAGACAAGACAAATAATAATTAGCATTGATATTACTAGTAGCCAAAATCTTCGCACAACAGACGTCGAAACATTGTATTCCGACGCAATTGTTTGTTGTTAATTACAAATGTTTACGTACACTTGCTTTGTTTCTTTATTACATGTGTAACCCAATACATACATATTACATGTACAAGGGAATAAGGATCAGTAGGACATTTTAGCACTATTGATACACAACAACACAAGATCGTTATCAATATTTCACTGCAGTAATGGAAAACAGCGTTGATTTCTACAAAAACTTGTATAACAACGCCCTCGCGGGAATGACGCATGTCTCTTGTGCATTTTAGATAAAGCAGGAGCCACCACGCCTAAACCTACTGCCCAGGCCTCGCCCGTCGCCCCGCCAATTGGGAAGATGCCCGCTTCGACAGGCATACTTAAACCACAACCAGCGGATTTACGAGGTTAAGGACATACCTTATGGCTTATCTGTTCATTTACAACATTTACAGTTACTTATAAGGCTTTTACATACATGCTGGCTGTACACAATCAAAGTCATAATAAGAAATAGTATGCAGAATCCATACAACACGACACCATCGTGATGTTAAATGCTTATACAAGTATAATGTTTAGATTTTTGGAGAATTTTGAGTTGTTTAACTCAATAATTTAAAACGAGTCTATTGTTTCCTGAATTAATTATACTTGTTCATTTTTTATTAAATGGCTCACTTATGTTTCACTTGTAAATTGTTCGATACAATATAATGCAGATATAAAGTTTTGATTACATATACATTTTATAATTACATTATGCTTATATGGTGGCATCGCTCACGAACGGAATCGCCGACCTCTTTCAAACTAAAGGCGACATTCCGTCCGTCTCGAGGGACACGTATATCGACTTTAATATAGTTCTAATCACGGACTAGCCAAACAAAGATCTTAATGAATATTTAGGTTAAATCTTTTTTAAACAAATATTGAAAAACGTGGAAAGGCGATTTTAATTGTGATTATATTAAAACATGTGTATTTTAGTATATTCGTGGGATCCTTGTGCAAGCTACGAGGGGTCATACTTTCCTCACCCGACTGAGTGCGACCAATATTTCCAGTGCTCCAACGGTGCCTCCATTCTACAGAAATGCACAACAGGGCTGCTTTACCATTGGAGGGAACTAACGTGCGTCAGCAGGTAATACTTTCAATTCAAATCAACACTTAAATTTAGAAACGTGAATCGGTAGCAAAACCAGACAACACATGTATTGTTAGGTTGACCATAAGGTTAAGTATGTACAGTTTTAAGAACTTCTTTATTTGTATAGCTTGGATTGGATGTTTAGGATATAGTGTTTATACGTGTTAAAAACCGTAACACCAGACTTAATGACTAGATTAGATTGACAATTTGATTAAGCCATTACAAAATGTTCGACGAACGTGTATCGAAAATATGTATTTAAACAAAGACAAATACATTCCTGTGCTTTTTGTCATCAAGTCAAATATGTCTAAAACTAGCAAATAAGATTATATAATGTGGTCTGTTAATGTTTTATTAATAAGATAATACCTTTGTTGCAACCACTTCATCAAAATTTTTTTTAATTTTCTCGAAGGTTCATGCCAGGCGTGCTATGCCCGGAAGCTAAAAGAGCCCCGCAAAAACCCACGCCTACAACACCTTCTACAACGACTTCAACAACACCGTCCACTACGACGTCAACAACAACGTCTCAAAGACCAACAAAAAAACACAATTATGACCGCTTCTACAAAGACGACCAATACAATCGTTGTTACCGTTAGCTTCTTTACTGGGCCGAGTACGATGGATCCATTACTGGCAGATTCTCCTGAGCACAATACTGAAACCGCACCTGGACCGGATGCGAATGCTCTTATTTTGACAGCCATTGCTGCTCTGTAACAATATAGACCAAGTAAGTTTCAGCTTTTTATGTACTTTGCTTAACATATTTATGTCCCCCTTCGAAGAAGAGGGGGTATATTGTTTTACACATGTTGGTCCGTCGGTCTGTCGGTCCGTCGGTCTGTCGGTCCGTCGGACTGTCGGTCCGTCGGTCCGTCCACCACAAAGTTTCCGGATGATAACTCAAGAACGCTTAGTCCTGGGATCAGGAAAGTTCAAAGATACATTGATTATACTGGCAGATGACCCCTATTGATTTTCAGGTCACTAGGTCAAAGGTCAAGGTCACAGTGACCTGAAGCAGTAAAATGGTTTCCGGATGATAACTAAAAAACTCTTAGACCTGGTATCAGGAACGTCCATAGGGACAATTGGTCATGACCTACATATGACCCCTTTTGATTTTCAGGTCACTAGGTCAAAGGTCAAGATCACAGTGACCTGAAGCAATTAAGTGGTATCCGGATGATAACTCAAGAACGCTTAGGCCTGGGATCAGGAAAGTTCATAGGGACATTGGTCATGACCTACATATGATACCTTTTGATTTTCAGGTCACTAGGTCAAAGGTCAATTTCACAGTGACCTGAAGCAGTAAAATGGTAAACGGATGATAACTCAAGAACGCTTAGGCCTGGGATCAGGAAAGTTCATAGGGACATTGGTCATGACCGGCAGATGACCCCTGTTACTTTTCTGGTCACTAGGTCAAAGGTCAATGTCACAGTGACCTAAAGCAGTAAAATGGTTTCCGGATGATGATTCAAGAACACATAGGCCTGGGATCAGGAAACTTCATAGGGACATTGGTCATGACCGGCAAATGACCCCTATTGAATTTCAGGTCACTAGATCAAAGGTCAAGGTCACAGTGACCTGAAGCAGTAAATGGTTTCCGGATGATTACTCAAGAACGCTTAGACCTGGGATCAGGAAAGTTCATAGGGACATTGGTCATGACCGACAGATGACCCCTATTGATTTTCATGTCACTAGGTCCAAGTTCAAGGTCACAGTGACTCGAAACAGTAAAATGGTTTCCGGATGATAACTCATGAATGCTTAGGGTTATGATTAGGACAATACATGGGGACATTGGTCATGACCGGCAGATGACCCCTATAGATGTTCAGGTCACTAGGTCAAAGTTGAAGTTTATGACGAATAAACAACAGACTCTCATCAGCAACTGCATAAGGCATGCGAGCAATTCTTTTTTCAATTGCTAATCATACTATAACGTATTCACATAATGGCTGCCACTGCAACTGACAGCTCATTTGGGGGTCATGCGTGTTTTTCAAACAGCCCTTGTCTGAATTTGCAACTATTGCTGTTTCTGCGTCTGCAACGGCAGAGCATTCAACGCTGTTTTCCCCATTAGTTGCTCATGGTCCAAGTCCGATGAATATTCATTGTCGGTCACGGAATACAAACAGTGTGCAGTTCACGATATTTTCATTGACCGTATTTTTGCCACTTTTATAACCGTTTTAATATGTTTAATGTTTTATGGAAAATTGAACACTGTATTGTATGGATTATTTATAGTTTTCCTTAAAGTAAAAGGCCATCAGTGTTTAACAAAAATCGACGAGAGATCGATTGTTCCTATATAAGCTAAAGTCGAGCGAGTGAACAGTATGTTTAATTTTTCTAATAACACTATCATGCGTTTGGAGCAGACACTTAAACGACAGACAAATTACAATTTAATGCCAAAATGTACCTGCGTATTAAAGAGTCTAAAGCAACCACACGCTGCACTTTATGATAGTGTCTTTACCTTATCGAACAATGACCGAATCGTCATTTCCATTCCTATTTTGCTCCTATTAGGTTGTGTAAAATATGTTCCTATATAGCTTATACCGATAGTTTAATATACATGTAATACATTTCATATAATAGTAAATTGTACTATTTATGGTCAATAGTATGTTTTTTATCGAATACTTAATAAATCGTTTATAAGTACGAACTTCAACAACATCAGTATCATCATCAACAAAACCATCAGCAGCGGTAATGTACGTCATTTAAATAACATTAAAATGCTATTTTCAGAGTATTCCTAGACGCCATGTGTGAGCGGATATGATTTGCAACTATACCCATTTTCGGATGATTGTGCCAAGTTCATCCAATGCGTCAACGAAAAAGCACAAGTCATTAATTGCTCACATGGACTTTTGTTTGACTCCGCAAGTAACGCGTGTATCCTTCCGCCCAACACAGAATGACTTTGTCCAGATATTCGACCGTGTGCGACGATAGGGCAAGGTTACTTTATTCATCCTTTTGACTGTACGAAGTTCATACAGTGTGATCGCAATAATGAGATCGTTCGATCGTGCCCTCCAGGATTTTATTGGAACGAAGAAATTAACGCTATTGTATATTACATGAGATGTTTGTAAGCATAGATATATGTTTTAAATCAATGGTGTTATGCATCCAGTGATAACAAAATAATATATTGTGTGGGGGGGAAACAGAAAAGTCACTTGTATGTGATTAAACGTTGAACAGGTTCAAATATGAGCATAATATATATCGTTTATTACATAGTTTGTGTGTTGTCGTTAGCTGTTAGCCTGACACCTGATTCTTTGGAGCATATTTCATTATGCTATTAATCACCAGTATGATATGTATTGCGTGTCGTAATTGAAATGCTAAGCCTACGGGATTGAACTTTTGGTCATTTCTATACTTTTGTTGTTTACTGAATTTATAAATGTTTTTCGAGTGTTTTGCACTACATTTCACATTATGTATATCTACATTTTCAGAAGTGAATATAATAGTAGTAGTGGACATTATTTATCTAGATCACTCATGATAAAGTGCTCAAATAGTCATAGCTGCGTAAATCATATTTATATATTGATGAACTTCATCAGTATCCAACATGAATCCTTGCAAAAAATAATGTAACATTTATTAGTATAAGAACACTATTAGATATAATTAAAGTCGCGAATCGGCAATTTTGTGAATAAATCATGACTTATAGATTAACGAACGATACAGCAATCAGTATTACATATATAACATGACTTTGTAATGACAACATATTTGTTTACTTAATATAGCCTGTGGGTAAATGCATATGTCCTTGTAATGTTCAAGCTACGCTAATCTGTTAACACAGTGTGGGGTGGAGAAGCGTTTAATAGAGCATAGCTAACAGCAAACTTTTTGCGATTATATAATAATACACATTTCGGTCGTAAGTGGACAGCATTCCGTATAATTGCATTACGTATGTTACATTTGTAAGCAGATATCATTCATTTTATGTCTACGTAACTTAATAAATATTGCGTTTTGATAAATGTTATTTATTATTGTAAACCCTTAACATGTTATGTTGTTCCTGACACTGGTTATCTGTGTGCATATTTTCATTCCGCTTAAAATGTATAGTTATATTGCATTGTATTTTTTTATGTGTAGTATTGCTGTTTTGATTATGTGTCATGTTTTTTATATATGTCGTGTTTAGAATATGAGTTAATAAAATATATGTATGATTTAAACGAAGACTTTGATCAAAAGTTGCACCTGATCACCATTACAAGACATATCACTTAACCAAATTTTCTCAAATACAGAAGAGAATAAGCAAACCTAAAAATAATAATATTATTATAATCAGTTATTCATGCAAACATTGTGCGAGTATAATATTCATAGCAAATGAACAAAGTTTCCATATCGGCGCATACATGATATTTAAAGATATCAGCAAAAAACCAACAACCAACGTGCATACATTGTTCGGAATAATGAATTGAAATTCAACATGTTTTAAATACTATGAAAGTAGACTAAGGAGAACGGAATCAGAATGTGTGATACACATAAGCCAGTATATGATACGTTATACGTAATACACCAATAGTTTATATATAAACTCTTGTAGCCACCATTTAAACTTAAATCCCGGCTATAATTGACATTATGATACATCATTCTTTATTGTCAATGAGATAACAACGTTAAAACGCTATTTGGTATGACAGAAATATGCGCACTATTAAATAATTGTATTGATGCCTGAACCGCAAAATTACTTGAGCGCTCGTTTCATAAGAATAGCATTATAGAAATAGGAATGCGGAAACCAATCTGCAATCAAATTGAGACAAATTCCACCTGCAGCAATGTTGTTTTTTTTTTAATCGCAAGCTTTGGTTTAAGTTAAACATATTAATAATACCATTCTCGTTGGAGTTTGTATTCTTCTGGTGTCTTTTAAATATATTTCTGAAAGAAACTCAAACTTTTAATTTTGTCATTGTGAGGCTTGAATGTATATTGTTCATCATATCGGCAGCTGGTTTGTATTGCTCATTAAATAAATAAATCTGTTTTAAATTTAAAGTGATTAAAACTCTCTAAGGCAAATGTAAAACATTGACAGTAATTTGAGTGTAACTGTAGTAACTTGTTTGAAATATGACATATAGATCATCATAATGTAAATTAATCAAAACACAACAAATTACGTTCACATCATTGAACTGATAAATGCTTCCCTTATATTAAGTAATCCCAGTGTGCCGATGACAAAGTATTTTGTTTATATAAATTTTTGTATAACCATACCACTGGATCGTGTGCTCTAATTGTATTTTATTAAAATGATCCAGTTACTAAGCTATTCGCTAACCTATACCAATGTATCTTCTCGTTTGTTTCTTGTCATATATGCATAATTCAATAACAATAATCCATCAACATCATTCATTAAAAAAGCAGGTCTTTTGCTTAGGAAAGATGTAATAGTATGTTTCGATCATAAATTTCATATCTTGGTATGTCGTGTCATAAGTTATGCTACGCATTCCGTCTTCTCACGTAATATGTTTTAATTTCTCAAAACCATTGTGCAATTACGAATACAAGGTTCCTAGAATTAGCAAGTCTCTTTAGAAGAAGTTTGCTCAAACAGTTTCAAGTAGACGAATATATTAAACTTCAAGATATAGATAGTAGTGGTATTTTGTTGGTGTTTTTCTGCCAATAAACAATATTTTGTAGTTCTCGTACATTATTATTTGAGACACAGACTCCTTAACCGTATTGCTACTTGTAATCATATATAAAAAATCACACAGAAAATAAATTCATGTTCATATAAATGTTCATTATTGCAGTACTGAGTAGGTATTAACATTTTGAACATTAACGATAACATCTATTTAGTTAAATAGTATAACCCTACATCGGTGTTAAGAGCAGGCTGGATTCAGAGCTCGAAGGAGCACAGTGGAACAGATTTTCAACTGCAGAAGCATCATTAAGAAACACCTACAACACCAACGTGAGCTCTTCCACAACTTCATTGACTTGAAAATAGCTTTCGACCGCGTGTGGCATGACGGCCTATAGAATGTTATGTGAGGATTCAACATTGACGAAAGAATGGTGAAAGTCATTCAATAACTTTACGGAAACGCCAGCAGCGCAATACTTCTCAACGGACAACAGGGGGACTTTGTCAGGTCATCAGTGGGCGTCCGTCAGGGATATCTGCTCTCTCCCGGCCTGTTTAACATTTTCATTGAGAAGATAACGCAGGAGACTCTCTATGACCACCACACCTCTATTTCCATCGGTGGAAGACCCATATCCAACTTGAGATTTGCTGATGAAATTAACCTCATGGGTTGCTGCAGCAGTGAACGTCAAGATCTCACCAAGAAACTATTTGAAGGAGCAGGAGCATATGGGATGGAGGTCAGCACAAAGAAGTCCAAGATCATGGTGAACAGCACGACCAACACCAGTGCAGACATCACAATGAACGGCGAAAAGCTAGAAGAAGTTATCAGCTTCAAGTACTTGGGCGCAACCAAGGATGGTACCAGTACCGCTGAGGTCCAAATAAGAATAGCCATGGCGACCGCAGCGATGACCAGACTGAGCAGGTTGTGGACAAGCAGTTCCATCAGCTTCCCCACCGAGTACAGGCTCTACAAGTCCCTCGTAGAATCCATCCTACTCTACGGCTGCGAGACCTGGTCGCTTCACGTGGACAAAGAGCGCAGGATACAGGCATTAAAACATAAATGTCTCCGAAATCTGCGCCGCATCTCATACACGGAGCACAAGACCAACGAGTACGTCCGAAACATGACTGCAACACTTGTTGATCCACAACAGCCCCTACTGGCGACCGTCAAACGACGAAAGCTGACTTGTTTGGACATCTCACCAGGTACGACTCTCTGTGCAAGACTGTTTTCCACGGAACGCTAGAGGGGGGTAGACGTCGAGGCTGTCAGAGAAAAAAGTGGATGGACAATGTAAAAGAGTGGACATTCCTACCCACGAATGTATTACTCTCAGCAACACACAGCATACCTGACTGGAGGAGGACTGCTTTATCGTCGTCCCTCATTTCCCCTCAATAGCCAAACCGGTCAAGGGATTGATGATGATGACAACGGTGTTTATAGTAATCGAATTTGCAATGTCTTAACATGTGTACATTTCATTATGTAGTACATATGAACTAATGAACAAAAAATTACGATATTGATGAAATATGTACCGATAATTAATATTTAAATAAGATATGTATATCATGATGGATTACAACCCCTCTAAGTAAAGTACTAAGTCTAGCTTATAATTGAATAACTTATCACTATCCCTAAAATATCCACCAAACAAGCAGTTTTCAACTTCACCGGTAGTGTTAATTGACAAACATCATGGAGGCAAAAGCTTCAAAGATGTATTACAGATGAATTTAATTTAATATTATGTATTATTGGGAATGCATTGATCGAAATAAGATGTAGCTCATATTTAGTAGACTCTTTCTGTACGAGGCATACAGCTGCTAAGTTAATTATAGCAAGAGGTACATCGTGTGATTGATAAAAACGCAACGAGTTTAGGAGTGGATTTATGTGCGGTTATATATATATACACGGACTTGTAATTGCTTTCCAAACACATTTGGGTGTTTACGTTGAAAAATTATCATAATTTATTTCAAGAATATATGTAATGGTATGCACCAAACATGTTAACATTGACAATTCGGGAGTAGAACGTCGCTTGGAGTCGTTTTGCAAGCGTCCTTCAGACTACATCAATTGATCTAACATTTCTACACATCAGACGTTACATACCCGCTCCCGTTCTTGTCAGTCGTTACCAGAATTAAAGAATGTAAAATTTTGTAAACGCACTGTACAGGGCACAAGTTCTGACGATGGTTATCGTTCTTTAAAGTGCACAAAATCCGACAATATTTATCGCACTGTATAGTGTACAAGATATTTGAATATTAAACACATTGTATAGTGCGAACGATCTGATAATATTTATCGTTTTTGGACACGATCTGATAATATTTATTCTATTGTAAAGCGAACAAGATGTGACCAATTTTGTCCTGATAATGTTAAGTGTACCACTTCTTGTAATATCTATCGCAGTGTGCTCAGGATCTGACAGTATTTTTCGAGTTGTTTAGCTCACATAGATTTGAAAAAATATATCCTCAAAATGACGTCGACTAAAAAGGCAATTCGTTATATTTGTAATTATATTATCTGGTGATGATGAAAAAGTAGTAAATTGCCTTCTCGAAAACAATTATTTTCAGATTAAATAAAATTGCAAAAATACACAATTGATATTAAATTGACTAGGTGAACGAGTATCAATTTTACGACGATATGCAAATAAGTATAATCAGTTTAGGTTTTGGATGTAACTCGTGAAATGTGTATTGTGGAATACATGAACTATTGAAAGCTATTGTATGCACATTTTGGAAGTACTTTGATATTTTGTAATTAATAAAAATATTGTTTTATAATGATGTATTGCCAACATGTCAAAGTTTGTCTAATTCACGTAATTAATAACCAATTTATCTCGCATTTCACTGCGGACGCTTGCTTGGTAGATGCTACCATTAGCGTAGTTCATCTTAATCACAACTGTAGACATTTTTTACCTTTAACAAATCTTAATAAAACAAATGCTTTATGTATGCAAATGGAACTCATGTTAATGGTAATGTCAAACATGGTAAAATAAATGAAAAACAAAAATCTGAATGAAACGTAAAAAGATATAATCAGAACGTCTCAGAAGTCACGGTTTTCTAAGGATGCAATGGGCTACTTGAACGAACACATTCCTGGATGGTAAAACAACTTCAACCGAAGGCTTATCTTCGAAAAGAAAACGCCATACAGAGCAATTGAAACAGCAGAACACTTGTGTCGTACGTTTAATTTGGCATTTTAGTAATTGAAATAATAACTATCGTATACGTACAAATAATAACTACCATATAAGTAAAATAATAACTATCACATAATACAAATATTAACTATCATATAAATACATTAATAATTATCTTATAAAAAAATATATTACAAGTAAAATAATAAATTTCATGTTGATACAATAATAACTATTCTGTAAAAACAATAATAAATATCGTATACGAATACTATTGCAAGATTCCTATAAGTGCAATAATAAATGTACTTTAAGTACAATAATACATATATTTTATGTACACTTATAACTAATCTTATATGTACGATAATTACTATTGTATAAGTACATTATACACTTATTTCATGGATGCGCGGTGAACAGTCAAAACTGTTTCCCAAGGTATCAGGGATGACTTTGGTACTGTTGTCCGAGGCCGATAGGCCGAGGGCAACAGTTCCAAATGTCAGCCCTGATACCGAGGGACAACAGTTATGACTGTTCACCAAGCATCCATGAAATAAGTGTTTTATTACATGATCAAATTTCCAACATAGAAATAACAGCAAACTAAATTTTTATTTACACACAACAGTAATCGATATAATAAATAATTTTGACTGTTTAACTGTAAAATGACGTCAATTTTTCGACGAAATGACGTCATTATTCCAGCGGGCAACAGTATACACTTATTTCATGGATGCGTGGTGAACAGTCAAAAGTGTTTCCCAAGGTATAAGGGATGACTTTGGTACTGTTGCCCGTGGCCTATCGGCCTCGGGCAACAGTTCCAAATGTCAGCCCTGATACCGAGGGACAACAGTTTTGACTGTTCACCAAGCATCCATGAAATAAGTGTTTATTACCTGATCAAATTTCCAACATAGAAATAACAGCAAACAATATTTTTATTAACACACAACAGTAATCGATAAAATAAATAAGTTTGATTGTTTAACTGAAAAATGACGTCATTTTTTCGACGAAATGACGTCATTATTCCAGCGGGCAACTGTTCAAACTGTTGACCGGTCAACAGTTCGATATTCACCGGTAACAGTTTAAAACATTGCAAATTTCTTTTTCGACGAGGAAATAGCAAAAAATAATTAATTATCATTTATATAAGACATCAGGTAATAATTCAAACTGTTGACCGGTCAACAGTTCGATATTCACCGGTAACAGTTTAAAACATTGCAAATTTCTTGTTGACGAGAAAATAGCAAAAAATAATTAATAATCATTTATATAAGACATCAGGTGATAATAAAAACTATTGTATAAGTTCAATAATAACTATCCTAAAAGTACAATAATAAATATCCTATACGTACATTAACAGCTATCCTAAAAGTACACTAGTATAAATTATACGTACAATAATAAATTACATATGAGTACAACAATAAATATCATGATTGTTATCATTAAAACGTTCTGCGAATGATATAAATATAACTACTAGAAATAATATAATGCATCATTCAGTGATATTTGAAATGAAACAGTAATATATGACCTTTTAATTATGCTTAACATGCTTATCGCATTGCCTTATGTCATACCATCAGTCATACATGTTAAATTGTAATGACGAGGTAATAATTCACATTATTATCATGAACGCCCAGCGGAAATGGTGTTCGACATTGTTGAAATTTTTATTGCATTCTAGAACTGAATTAAAAAGAACCTCAAGACATGAGTTGATTAACTGTAGCAATATATATTCACTCATGTTTTTTTCTTCAAATTGGTTGCTGTAATTGTTTATGTCTTCCAAACTGAAATGACCAAATAACTTGCTATGTTTTCCTTTTTAACTTGTCGTTCTTACAATACATTCGTGGTAATATATCTTAATATGATTCAACAGAATAACTTTTCCGTAACTTTCAGATAATCTTCTCATTTCCGATTTGATTTTGTTGTGTACATTTAAAACAAATCAGACAGTGTCACTGTACATTCGATTCGATTGATCCCCACTTTATACAAAATATTATAAGCTTGAATTAGGTACATCTCACAGCATTAAGAAGACGCTCGCAATATGAGTATTTGTTAAGAATCAACTTAGTTTTATTTTAAGCGTAAACGCGGTGACCTAGTCATTTACCTCCATTTACCAGATTTTCACAAGGCCTAGATATTGTAAAAATTATAAATCTGACCTAGTTTCATCAAAATTTCGTCACAATTGTGTCGTGAAGAGTTTGTTCTAACGATTTGGTCTTGTTTTTGAACAACCTGAATCGGATCCGAACTTTGCCTGTAGGTTGAAAAGATTAAATGTTAACACATTTTGAAAATGGTTGAATCATCAATGTGGCTTCTAGAGAGGCAACTAATTTGTTCTATAAAGTTGATCTAGTTACCTAGTTACTGATTCCAAGTTACCCGGATTTAAACATGCCCTAGATATTGTCAATAAAAACATACTGAACAAGTCTCATGAAGTTTTGTTAAATGTGTACTCTAAAGTGATTACGAGTTTACACAATTACGATAACAGGTTTATCTAAAAATTAACCTAGTGACCTAGTTGTGATCCCAATTAACCCAATTCGAATAAGGATATAATTGAAATCAGTCAAATCGCTACGGGGAGTTTGGCAGATAAGCATTTAAAGTCATAGAAATACAAAAGAATATTATATTATCTTTACATCTCCCTAATATGTAATTTACAATTACTTAAAATGCAAAATATAAATAAACAATTAATTAAGTTAATTCGTTTGTTATTGAACCATAGGTGTATTAACATACCAAAGACGGTGATGATGTAGTAGTAGTAAGATGTGTTTTATGACCGTTGTTTAGACAAAATTAACAAAAAAAAGGTAGCCATACACGCATATTATTTCGACAGTTTGGTTATTTGTAAAACATAGAAATGTGACTTTAACTTCAAATGTAGTCAGTATATAGTATATGATAGAGGATTTTCATGCGTCATAATCTTTTAAATCATTTCATGTTATTAATTATCATTTAAACGTATGTATATATCCACATCTTCTCCTGGAACTGGAAGTAGTTCATATATATCTGACTCATACAAACATTTATATAAATAATTAAAAAAGGCTCACTGAGTATTACATATAACACATATGTTAAAAAGCCCGCGACTTATAACTTAAGTTCCCCGTTGTCAAGCCTTTGTTTACATTAAACATAACTCATGACTACATTGTGCTCTTTCCTTGCAGCACTCTCTACAAACTTCCGCCTCCTTTGGTGACTTTAAGGCCGAATCAAGTACCGAGTCCGGAAGCTCATACATGCGAGGCACTTCTTATTCAAGCAAACAGAGTAAGAGTGTTTACTCCTTAAGATCGAACGATAAATACCACACGGATATAGACGATGAAACCTATTCAAGATTTCGAATAAATTATTCGTCAGGTCGTTCAGAAGATTCTTATAATTTCAGACGACCGTCTCCTCAGACTAAAATGAAGCAGTCTAAAACCAGTCTACACTCTCGTTTTGACTCTAACTCGAGCATGAGCGGCTGTGAACCCGCAAAGAAAGTGTCCAGCTTTGACAATAAGAAGAAATAAATCGGCAAAATGAACTCAAATAAATGTTCTCACAAGCAGAAAATAAGCACGCCGACCATTTGAAATGTTTCAGTGAAAGTAAATAACAATGTGAACTATGAGCCAAATGATCCATTTTCCTTTATTCAACAGGTGGAGGTTCCGTTTTATGAGAAGGTTGGACAAATTGCTGCTGTTTTGTTACTGGTGATATTAGCTGGTTCTGTTTGGGCCACTATTTACTTCGGTTCAGTTCTTTAAGGTATGTGCCCTTTTTCCACACACGGCTTGCAACAGCAAACCAAACTAATATATACCTTTTATAAAGTGTGTGATTTATTATAATTGTTACAGTAAGTGTTCGTTGTAATGCCATGCATTGTAAAGTTAATTGTCCGCTAACTAGTTACCTATACATATTAGCGTATGAAACATATAATGAGCCTTCTTATATGTTTTTGATGTATCGTTCGCCATATGTTGATATGCGTAAGAAATGAATGTGCTTGATATAAAACTTGAGTTTTATCATTTGACAACTGTCATTTGTCGATGAGAATTATCGATATAGTTAGCATTTAAATTTTAATTAATGGGTTCAAATAAAAACACAAGCGAAACAAATTGGTTGGCGTTTGGATACTAAAAACAATCAAAGTTGTTTTATGTTAATGGTTGTCTGGACCAGTAAAGAATGTTTTGATTGATTTTTATTGAATGGTGAGTGTCACATTTATTTAATATTCTTTTATTAATGGGGTCGAACTTGATCAATATTAAAGCATTTTTAAGCTCAACCAAGAAGTAAGGATTTAAGAAAACATGGTTAACTTATTATCACATTTATGGAACATAACTAATGCTGTAGACAACCTATACATTTACAAACCTGTATCACTGCAGGATTTGAAGAGACTCTACAAGTATCGTATTACTCTTTTCATATGTGATTATATGTCCATCATTGAACGTAACTGCTGTTATAGACACTACAAATTCGTGTTTATTTATCAAATTGTACGGATATATTTGTTCAATTCCTAACTGTGCAACTTTTTTTCTTTTTAAGTCGTGAGATCATGATCATGTATAGACAAATCTTCGACAATTGCAGTTATGTTTTACATTATCACTGATATTCTTCGCGATAACAGAGCAGTGAAAATAAGAAATATTGAGAGTATAGATAATATCACTGTACTCAGGTACAATATATGTATAAAACAGATTTGACCATGTTAATCTTACCAATTTTCTTTTCAGATGGACCGATGCATTACAAAGCACTTTCAGAAATTGCGTTGGGGTCGCTATTAGGTGAGTAACAAACACATGTACATTAATAAACCTTACCTCTGATTGTGATATATTTCGTTGTTGGTGATGTTCATAAGATGTCTTTTCATTGACAGTACTTACTTCACACTCCCTTTTAAACTTAGATATTAGGGACAAGTTATATTGACAACTGATTCAAACTTAAAGGGACTGTAAACCATGAATAACGAAAAAAGAAAAGTTCTAAAATACCATATTTTTTACAATTATTAGTTTCTATTGATTAAAATATCACGACTGGTATATAACATTACTTGAAAAAAGTTCATATTTTCAGTATATTCCGTAATAAAATTTCACTTCGCGATGTGAAATCGAAAGTACATCGCGAAAATAGGTGACATAACGATATACAAATAAATAACGCAAGTAGATTGATCATTTTATAAATAAAAAATATACAATTCACTACGCATTCACAATTTGCATTCCTGGGTTTACCACGTGACGATGATGATCAATCTACTTGCGTTATTTATAGTTAACTGGTAGTTACCTGGTATGCATACCCAGTTAAAATTAATAAATACAAATATAAAGTAAAAATAAAAAACAACTTTTTTCAACTCATGTTATATACCAGTCGTTATATTTTAATCAATATAAACTAATAATTGTAAAAAATACGGTATTTTAGAACTTTTCTTTTTTCGTCATTCGTGGTGTACAGTCCCTTTAAGTTTTGGATAAACATGTAAAACTTTTGCAGGTTTATAAAACCAAAACGTCATATACACACGTCCACACATTTTCCGTTCAAGAATAAAACTGAATAAAAAATTCAAGTGTCAATTAATATTATTAAATTCGCTAACGCAATCATATCTAAATATTGAATTAAAATAGCTGTGGTTAATGTAAGAGTTTACCGGAAATGTCATCTCTTAACTGTAAACTCATATTAAACAATCGTATCACATCACCTTTGTTATTATTATTGACAGTTTTAAAATATTTTTTACCAGAATGCCATAAATGACGGATGAGGCTGAAGATTTACAATGTTCATAGTTTAATATCAAGAATGTATATCCAAGGAGTAATTAATAATAATTATAATCATTAATTAATAAAATAACTGGTTACTGCAGAGGCTTTCCAAATTATTACACATTGTTTTTCAAAATGCATAACTTACATGCACCTGTTGCAAATTGTTATAGACAATGGACTTGACAAGTCAAGCCTAAAACAGTATTATGCATGAACGTTTGTCTATAAAATTAATCATTCTTGCGTCAAATTGCAAGAACGGCGAACAATTATCTTGCGACATTGGCAGCATCGACATAGATTGCATCGACATATTGGCCGTAAACAAAATTAGAGAAGTGGGTCATCCAAACGTTGTTACAATACATTAATTATGTTCCTCTTTTATAAGAATTTAATGAGGCCAATATTCTAAACATCCAAGCAGCATTCTTCTTTATGTAAAATTTAGTTTTGCAAATATGATTGAGTTTAACAAACATAATCGAAAACTTAACCTAAAATACTATAAAAGGTACGTTTCGTTTCGTAATAAAAAAATAGGATCGGTCGATTTAATCGAGAAAAAAAAGCCTAATGTATCTCATCGCATGAATATTTTGTTATTTTCAAAAACCACTTTATAAACTTCACCTTGTTTTGTTGTGTAAAAAAGGCCACCACCACATCATCGGCGGATAAGAAAACCGAGGCCAAGACGCTAGCTGTCGTTGGCAAATTTGCGCTGGAATTGAAAGACGTGGTGATAACAATGGACCATCGAATGTAACCCTAGACGTTTGACAAGAAAACAGGAAACATTGCTACTTCAACGACTACGGTTAAACCAGCAGCTGGGCTTTAATATGCATTATTCTTCATATATAACCTCGATGTTAATAAATATTCCAGTTTGATATATCACCGAGTTGTCAATAATTATTAAAGGCATCACGAGTGAATAAATATAATAAACCAAAGAATTTTAATAAATAGTTTATCTGAATATATAATCATTATGTTTATAATATGTTATAATAGCGCATATAGCTTTCAGTGTGTACCGGGGTTTATAATGTGTTCCACGAAATTGATTAACTCACATATTAGTAGTCATATGAGCCTAATTAAGGGTGAACACTATTCAATATTCTATACCGACTTAAACAGATAAATGAAAGTTTTAGTTTACATTGAAGTATTGATACTCCACTACTAGTTGTATGTGCCGTACGCATTTATTGTTTTCTTAATGATTGACATCTGTATAATTTTTATTAGATGACTTACTAGTTGTGAACAGATTTAGGTATCGTTGATGCTTTTAAAATCAGAGTTCTTTTTTTTATATCATTTATATATGATTCACAAAACCTACATGCACTCATTCTTGGTTCATAATTAATTTAGATTCTGTGTTATTATCTATCTTTATTATTTAACGCCTGATCTGATTATTTTTAAATTCAGTATACTTAAATCATGTACAAGTTGAACGCAGTTCATATTTACGAGCAAATAGTCTATGACGCCCAGACCATATGGTAATATAAAGTATATTGACCGATTTTAGCGTTTTTAAATCGTCAGTTCGCAATAACGTGATTGGTTGATTTACACGGAGAAATTTATTTGTGTCCGTGGTTATCTATTTCTTTATCAAGGTTTTAACGTAAACGCAAATTGTCAATATTTTCGTTTTATTACACACAGTCTCCCGTCACATTTTAAGTACATATCATAGTTTATAAAAGCTGACATATTCAATTTATGTCACTCAAGGAACCAACAATACAAGTCATGCCAAACGGTAAATAATGTTCTATATCTGTTCGATTGCTTCAAAAATACATCCGGAAAAATAGTTACTTATAACCGAAACTTAAAAATACATGTGTTTGTGTTCGACAATTGAAACGATATCCACAGTCTTCGGTCAAACATTAAACAAGTGAACAGTTATAAGTCATGCCAAATGTTATAACAAGTTATGAGACATTAATATGTTAATAATCATAATGGTCGATATTTAAAAAAAATAAATTCTTATCTCGTTATAATTAATAATTACTGAAGATCAAACAACGCAATTGCATATGATACATGAAACATTTTCTAACACTTTTCCAAACAAATAAAATAAATGAACGCGATGCATCATAATTTGTTACATTTTACACATAAAATGTATGATTTAATTTCCACCATACGCCCTATTGACATCTTTCTATTAAACAAAAAACACGGTATTTTTTGTTTAAACGATTCATTTCCAAATCATAAAATTTATTTTAAAATACCATAGATGAAACCGCAAATTTGTTGAAAATATATACTTTAATCATTAAAAGTTTATGGTCGTAAGCGAGTAATTAACTGTTACAGAATTAATATGTTTCATTTTATAAACGAATGCCAAACAAATAAAAACTACACAAAGTTTAATACTTATTTAAAGTAACATTTAATATCAAGTTTTCTACTGTTCCTCGCATGCATTACACGTAAGTGTGTCCATGCGACTAAAGTAAACGTTCAAACATTTGACCTTATGATGATGATTGTGATGATGATTGATTATTGTGGTGGTGGTGGTGGTGGTGGTGATAATGATGGTGATGATGATTGATGGTGGTTGATGATGGTGATGATGATGGTGATGATGATGATGGTGATGATGATGATGATGATGATATTGATGATGATGATGAGGGTGATGATGATGATGAAGATGATGATGATGATGATGATGATGATGATGATGATGATGATGATGATGATGATGATGATGATGATGATGATGTGAATGATGATGATGATGACCATACGAGCACATGAACCCGGCATGTGCTTTCGCGCAAAAACATATTTTGTTTCGGAATTTTTCGACATCACCGGAGTTATTGCCTCCTTTTAGCATAATTGGCATATTTAATTTGCGCGGCTCATTTGCGGCTGTTTGATTGATAAAACTTTACGAACAAATTAACCAGCATGTGACACAGAATACCTTCATAATTTGGTTTGAATGTTTTCCTTCGACACCGGTCTTGTTGTATTGTATTAGATTCAAATCCAAAGTAAAAAACGGTTTCAAGAAGTTTTCAGGCATATATGAAAAGATTTACAATGTTAAACCGACTGGGGAATTATTCTCCCGTTATATACAGACGGAACAAATAATTAGCCGCAATGCTGTTCCTGCGTTATAATGTTTCTGAAAAAATGAATTAAATTTATTGGATAGTATCTGGACAATGTTCTAAACAATGCAGTACTATCAAATTGCATGTTAGATACCAACACATTTGATTTAATAAATGTTTAGTCTAAAATAAGTATAAATATAACAGTTACTATATTATTGCGTCGTTATCGGCGACCACACGGTATGTCCAAATGCATTTTAAGTGTATATATTAAAGTTTCTTCTACTGGATACGTGCATTTTTTCTATAAAAAAAACAACGTCATGTGCCTGATACGTTTTATTATCAAAAGTAAACAAGTTCAATAATTGTTATACAATTTTTTTATCGTCATATGTATTGTGTATTTAAGACAACGTTGTACACGTTTCGCTTTTGTTACAAGTGCATGGTTGGTTTAGCATATAATCATCCTTGTGATTAGGTTACTGTAGATGATTTCAAAGGAACAGAAACGCAACAGACATTGTTTGGTTGTCGTTTTATTTCCAAGTCCGCTGCAGAGTACTGCATTTCAAAAACGCTAATATAAAAATTATGATGTTACGTTTTCATGAAATTGAAAACCTCTTCGTTCAAATGTATTTATATAAGTTGTTTAATCCCAAACGATGCATTATAATTTACAGTCGCATAATGCTAGAAAACTACAATTATATATTGTATAGCGATTTGCTTTCCATAAAAAGTGTATATAAACATCGTTCTGATTTCAAGTAAATATATGTACATGTTCATTTCTCTAGACACGTTTATTTTCTACAATGTAGAACACAGCGTGCTTGTGTTTACGCGGGACTTGGAAATATACAACGTATTATATGAAAGAAAACACACACACACACAATTTGATATAGGTGAGTATTAAAAGTCTAAAGGTATAAAAATCAATATAAAAATTCTCGACAAAACATGATGGAGCGACGATGTACATTCATATGCTTAATTTACATAACTCATTTATAAATGGGCTGCAATTAATTACCATGGTTTTGCATATTTGAATTTTTTGTTTCAACATTTACGTGTACAATCCAGTAAAATTATTAATGATTCCATCATGCTCAAAATTCATCATACGCTATATCAAAATTGCAGAAAAATAACGATGAAAGGTCACACACATTTTTTTTCTCTAAAAATAGAGGCATATGAGTCATTGCATGTTAACTAACACTTTGGTTCCATTACATGCACCTTAGATTTGTATTACTCTTAACATTCTTGAATAATGAGGAAACTATCGTTATTTTGGTCTCTTCTTTAAGGTTTTTCATCACCATTCCAAAACAACCTTATATTCCGTTAAACTGATGTGATCCTTTTAAATGCTCACACAGAAAGAAACAAATATGTTAGACAAAAAATATTCAACACAATACATAATATGCTAAATACTCAACTTAACAATATAGCAAATAAAAAGTAAATAGAAGTAACAAGCAAATTGTGGTTTTTAATGTTGTTGTTGTTGACAATGTTGTTTATGTTCTCAAACTCAAAGTTTTCATCGTACTACCATATATTTTTTATGTTGCTGTTATTGAATGCCGTGTCAATCTTATTTAGATTTCTATAATTGTCGACTTCATAAACTATTATCAAATGTTATTATAATAAAAAAATGGATTGGACATCAAGGAAACAAAACAAAATAACGTCAACAAATTTACAATGACAAAAATACATACAATATTACAGAGCAAAATTGTAAATTGTGGCGTGTTCTGAGAAAACTGGGCAAAATGAATGTGCGTAAAGTGTCATCCTAGATAAGCCTGTGCAGTCCGCATAGGCTAATTAAGGACGACACTTTCCGCCTGAATTGGATTTTTGCTAAGAAGAGACTTCGTTTAAACAAAAAATGTCATAAAGCGTAAATTGTCGTCACTGATTAGCCTGTGCGGACTGCACAGGCTTATCTGGGATGACAATTTACGCACAAGCATTTTGCCCAGTTTTGTCAGAACACGACACATATTCCATTACATTCAGTAAAGACATCAAAACAACGTTTATGTATTCAATATAATATGTAACAAAAATCTAACATAGTTTTAAACTATTTACATTAAATTTTAACACAACAAAAGATTGTGTCGATGTTGTATTTGTTTGTGTTTGTATTATTATATTTTAGTATGTTGTGTCAAGTGTTTCTAGAGTTTATACACTGTTGTGTTATATATCTTTCTTATAATTCATTCCAATGTCTCATAGAACTTTTCTATATGTT
Source organism: Dreissena polymorpha (assembly GCF_020536995.1). NCBI lineage: Eukaryota > Metazoa > Mollusca > Bivalvia > Myida > Dreissenidae > Dreissena > Dreissena polymorpha. Next base: position 48,922,229 of record NC_068357.1, on the reverse strand, counting down.
AATTGACCAAAACCGTAAGCATTAAAACGTTAATCAAGATTTGTTGTAAAACAAATATAATAAAATATAACTTATCTATTGGTTTCATCTTTCGTCTGAAGAACACTTCATTTACCGACTTTTAAAAATGTTAATCGATTTACATTGCCAAAAGAGTAATTCCTTTTTTACCGTACGAAAGTGTTTACCGACTTTCGTTCAAATATTATCCTTCCAAATTCTATATTATAAAAATGTTATTGGACTTTCCTTTTTTATGTATATCACTTCTCATACCAAGTTTATATTCGTAATAGAATTCGTTTAACATTAGTCTTTCGTATTCCAAAGTTGTTTCATCGGCTTTCGTTTAGAAAGTTATTCTACTTTTAGCTACGTCATTAAAGTGTTTAACGACTTTTGTTTCCAAAACAAACTTTCGTTTCACTATGTCATTATCGACTTATGTAAAAATGTTCTTCCTTAACAAGAACCATTGTGGAGCATCACGCCTCGAAAACGAAACTTATTAAGGTACAGGACCAGCCTGTAAACATATCAGGGTGAAAGATAGAGAAACATATAAAGCATAGAAAAGTTGAATATAAAGGTGATTACATTAAGCTAGGTTGTTTCAAAGGCGCTGGGACACAAAATGGGTGACAAAATGAAGAGAACTAAGATTAATATTATACAGCAGTGGTGATATACGTAAGAACCGTTTGAATTAGTCTGAAAAAGGTCATCATACGAATTGTGACCAAGTATCTGTTAATTTATACAGTATTACGCGATAAGAGTTATATTATTAAAAAACAGTCAACAAAAAATGAGTAATCAGTTACTGCAAAAAGGTTAAAATGAACGATGGAGAATTATTTTTAAAAGGATAATACAACATGGGTAACAACAATCATATATACTGAAAACAAAATGCTAAAACTTGAATACATTGTTCAGTCAAATTTGGTTGTGTCATCACAGTTTTAGCTTTGGTCTTCGGCTTCGTGAAATATCTCCATCTCTGTAAAGTTAAATAAGAAAAAAAGAGGAAAAATTATGGTGGGGAACAACACACATCAATATATAAAAAAATGCTAAAACTATAATACATTTTTCAGTCAAATTCGGTAGTTTCATCACAGTGTAAGCTTTGGTTTCGTCGGCAAGGCTTAACATAGTGTTGGAGTGGCCGTAAAAGAAGTCATAGTCAAAGAAAAAGATGAAATAACATGGGGAAGAACAAGCATAGATATCGAAATTTTTTTTATAAAACTATAATATATTGTTCAATCAATTTGAGTTGTTTCATCACTTTTCATTCTTTGGTTTCGTCGGCAAGGCTCAACATAATGTTGGAGCGGCCGGCGCTGGACATTTGTTGCGCCGGGAAAGTGGCTCCAATGGTAGGCACCGTCGGCATTTTAGGGGCCGCGATAGGCGTCAGATTCAACAGGGTTGTCTGGTCGTCGGAGTACAGATTGTCCGGGCTACTGTTCAGTTTGTCCGGGTTAACTTCATCTTTCGGGAGGTTGTAGGGCGTTGCGGGAATCACCGGATCATAGGGGGTGGGCGTGACGCGTGTTCGAAAACGACCGTTCTTTGGTGTTTCGTCGTACAAACTGCCATTCATCCTAAAAGATTCAATATGTTTTTGATTGAGATTATTTTTGTATTAAAGTATACATCCATTATTTGCACATTTATGATCGCGGAGGTTTAAAGCAGATTTCCCACGCAGAGCATTTATAAATTGCAATAGTTGTAATAGGATGAAACACTATCAACAAAAAATTGACTATTGCTTGAAACAAACTTAAAATAAGCCAAGTCAAAATGTTGGATGGGCCAAATATATGGAACCTAGACACAAAATAAAAACAGTCTGGCTAACATAGAAGATCTACAATGTTTCAGCATTCACACTATACACAAACACGACTTAGCCATGGTTAAAGAATATTTCAAAGCACATTCTCTTTATATATGCTAAGAAAGTTGCAAAATGCCTCACAATGATTGAATCTTTTAAAACAAATATTCAATCCGAAAATCTCATCGGAAATAAGAAATCGATCTTTAACCGACTATTGTTGGTTAAGTCAAAACCAAACACGGCTTTGCATATGGTCTTCGACATAACCTATTTTAATACATATCTTATTCTTAGGACTAATGTCTAAGTCTATAGAGACGCCATATTACAGCATTTAAAATTCGTGCCATTCAATATTCAACGTGCTAAATATTTCGCCAATTGTATTAAGTGAGACATCGCCAATTGTATTAAGTAAGGCATGTGTATTTTTTAGTTCATGAACTTTCAGTAAAAGATAGCGGACATAAAAATACAATATAAAGAAGTGAAACTCCAGCTGCTGGAGCAGTATTGAATTTTCATTAAAAACAATTAGTTGGTCCTTTATTTAAGGCAAGTGACCGATTGCCCAAACAGTACAAAACAGCACAACACAGTACAATACAAACCAACATAAACACAAAATATGAATAAAGCTGGGGTCACCGCCTTGGAACGGTCAATGCAAAGCATTGGGGGTTTAAACCTGGTTATAGAGCGCTCAACCTCACACTTGGCCCAGCAATATTCATAATACCTTTAAGTGTAAATAAAATTTAACGTCATAGCATTGTAACTCAAATTAAACAATAATAAAAGGGAATTAAAACGCATTCAATTTAGTTACTATTTAATTACTCAATTGCATTGAAGATACAAGAGTAACAGAGTTACAACTTTTTGACGAACGATCAAATAAAACTATTAACAATTGTCAACTACATTCCTTCTTTATAGAAAAAGATTTGAGAAAATAGCGTCATGGAGTTAATATCTCAGATAATCATCGCGCAAATAAAGGAAGAAGCAGCAATAATGGGTGTAAAAATTCCATATTACATAGCTTGGTTGTTTACGTGACTGCTAAAAAAATAAAAAAAATTAAATCAAACAAGAAACGCCTATCAGAGAGAAAATATAAATAAAATGGAATGTTATAAACCCAAAGACCTATGCATGTAGATTACAACTGGGAAAGTCGGTCGTATGACGTCACAAAAATCCATAATGACATAATGACGTGAACAAATTCCAGGGGCAGTACTTAATAAAAATATACATGGGGCTGTGCTCCTAATAAAACAAGTCTAGGTGATTTAATATTAAGAAGCAAATGAATAAAAATGGTAATTCCATTAAAGCGACATTATTGGAATCAAACAGTATATAGGTGTTTTGACAACTGAAGACGGAAATGATTTGATGTACGATTTGAGTCCAAATGTAGTTTTCATGCATATTTGTTCATACGACACAATGACACAATTTTATTCAACAGTGAAAAATGCCTATAATATAGTTTTCATGCAGATTTGTTCATACGACACAATGACACTATTTTATTCAACAGTGAAAATTGCCTATAATATCACTAATGATTCCAAATTTGAAGGGAAGAAAGATATAGTGAATCGAAAACGATCAAACACGTGTTTTTAAGTACATAAGCATCGTATCCTTTTGATAAAAACAAGTTAATTAAATTGAAAAGTTTAATATAAACATTTGGTTTAACATATTTTAATTTGCGGACACGCTTCAAAACATCTCCGTAAAATGATGGATGGGAGATTCCATTATTTATATGCCATTTTAAAGAAACATAATATTTTGAAATTAAATCACCATACTTAGAGTAAAATCTGGCAAATTTATTTCTTAGGTTATGATACAAAAAGCCTTTTTTTAGCAATTGTTTAGTTAATATTAGATAACGATCATTAAAATCTTTAATACACGAACATGCTCTGGCATAACGTACCAACTGCGAAATGTAAATACCATAGGAAGGTCCTTTAGGGATGTTGCCATCTAGAAACGGAAAATTCACAATTTCAAAGTTAAAATCGTCCCGTTTGTCGTATAAACTAGTTTTGATCAAATTATTATTAATAGTTAAATGTAAGTCTAAATACGCAGCATCTGTATTGGATATACACGATCTATTTAAGACTAGTTCTTTTGGGTAGATTGTGTGAATATATTGTTCAAATAATGGATTATCTAAATTAAGTATGTCATCAATGTACCTACTAGTAAGGTTAAAACAATTAATCAAATGATACACATCCTTTGGCCCTACCACATTCACCTAAATTTAATAAACAAAATCTCTGTAAATTGCTTGAAGACTTAAAATCTAAATTCGTCTTAGTTCCTGCTGATAAGGCTGCTAATAATGTTATAATAATATGACGAGTGTTTTATGTTCAAACTATTTCACAAGAACTTTCACATACTACATCATATTGTGAGTACAATAAGCAACCTAATGAAATTATTACCGACCATATTGCCCAATGCATAAAGTTAAATGTAATAGTCAATATTACTGACAAGAAATTGCCATCACTTTACTGGATACCTAAATTACATAAGACGCCATATAAAAGTCGTTTTATCGCCAATTCAGTGTCTTGTACCACCAAACAATTATCAGTGTATCTTACATCTGCATTGAGTGCTATTAGATATCATATAGCTAAATTTTGTAATAAAGTTTATGAAAATAGTAATATTAACCTATTTTGGTCAATAAAAAACACCTTAGAAGTTATTGATAAAATTGAAAATAAAAAATATAAGGTGTACAGGTAAGTACTTATGATGTTTCTACACTATATACAACGCTTCCTCACGCTTTAATAAAATCCAAACTTGTTTCTTTGATTGAACAAACTTTTGCTAGAGAGAAGTGTTTGTATCTTGCTTTAAACACTAAAACAGCTTTTTTTACTAATCAGATATTAGATAATTACATCATTTGGACTGGTCTTGACTTTTGTGTAGCACTTACTTTTCTTTTGGATAACTTGTTTGTTGAATTAAATGGTAAAATATTTAAACAAATTATTGGCGTTCCTATGGGTACTAATTGTGCGCCACTTATAGCTGACCTTTTTTATATTGTTATGAAAGCGAATTTATGTTAGAATTATCTAAAACTAAGCAAGTAGATTTGATTAATTGTTTTAACCTTACTAGTAGGTACATTGATGACATACTTAATTTAGATAATCCATTATTTGATTATTTCTACGGTGCAAAAGCAAGTACATTTTATTTGCAAATTTAGTCGCTCGAAAACACTCACTAAAGATATCATCTCAGAGGGAAATTACAGCCCGTACCTTGCATCCATTATCTTTTTCTTCTGCATTTTCTTGTAGATGAAGATTCCAGTGGCGATACCTCCCACCAACACCAGAATGGGGACGATCACAGCGGCCGCAATGATTCCTCCAGATACACCGGCTTTTTCTTTAGATTGGCATTCTGAGGCGAAACAATATCTTTTTTTAAGTTACTTTGCTGATGGAAACGGGTTTTATTTTTTCTAAGTGCTGTATTAGTTCAGTAAAAATTAGCATGTATCATTAAAGACGCTACACTCATAACACAGGTGTGTATTATGCTGTAGCTTGGACTTTTATATTGAAAACTAAACTAGCAAAGATACACATTTAATACTGTCAAGTTAAGATATACAAATCTTGAAATTCTGATAGAAATAATCCGTTTGTAACAATGTTGACATTCTGGTGGACAAAAGCGACATTTTAATATATAAGACAATATCAGTTTGTAGCAAGAGTTGATATAATGATGGGACAAATTTGATTGCCATTAAAATTTGCCATTATAATGTAAAACAAGTTTGTAGTGACATGAACCATCATGCTGAAGAACAAACAATTTTAGTCTGAAATCAAACTTACGATTATGATGGCGAACAATATTATTTTTTAGCAACTGTGACGATTTGGTTGGAGAGTATTAATTTGTAACAAAGGTTGACATTCTGGCATTCTTCGTTTTTTTGCACGAAACTGTATCTGTTCGTGTAACAAGTTTTAAGCACTGCACATTGCTTTAATAATTTAAGCAAACGCTGAAACGTTTATTTAAGAAAGAAATTACTTTTGTAACGCAAAATATATAAACGTGAATCAGTTGAGCCTCGTTCTGGGAAAACTGAGCTTTATGCATTTGCATACGTTGTAGTCCCAGATTAACCTGTGCAGTTTGCATGGGCTGATCAGGGACTACACTTTCCTCCAGAACTGGATTTGTGTTTAGAAGATTATTCCTTTAAACGGAACATTCCGTACGCGGACAACACAGGATTACTTGGGATGACACTTTATCAACATGCATTAAGCCCAGTTTGTGAAGAACGAGGCTCAATAAATGAACACACATTTTTAAACTTTCGTATCCTCACCTGTTTTGTTCGTATAAGTCTGCCAGTCGCTGGTAGAGTTTTTGGAGTCACAATACAGACAACCGTTCGATGGATTATCGGCCTTGTCGCTATAGCAACCATCCGAAATAAAGCAGGTGTCGTCCTGTTTATGAAAAAAAAGTAATATAAACTACAATAATAAATACCGAGATATTTAAAACACGTACGGTTTATTTATCTCACAATATAAACAATGGCATATATCGTTAAGCATATATTCTAATAGTTGGTAGCTACATGCTCAGTTATCATTTCAAGTATACATCTTAACATCAGGATGTTCCGTCAGAAGACCTTCTGTTTTCTCAAATATTATATTATTGTTGATGGAAGTTATATTCAGGGAAAACGTGATATAAATATCGTGTATTTTAATTATAAGATGTTTAAACAAAAAAATAGTAAAACGCCTATCGCGAAACGCACAAAGAGAAAAACTTTCATGGACAGGAGTTTCGGAGTTGTTGGTCCGAAACTGTGGAATGACCTTCCATCAAGAATCCGGACTTCCGCATCAATAAACATTTTCAAAATGAATTTGAAAACATTTCTCTTCAAAGACTTTTACAACCTATTTAAATTTGAATACCTGTGATTAAAAAAATAATTATTGTACAAGTGACTGGTAACCAAGAATCATTAGGGCTTCTTTGCTCAATGATTGAGGTACATCAACCAGCTGTCTTTTAGTCATGCTTAGGCCTTCTAGCTGTGTCTTATAGTCACGCTGTAATTTTAACCTTCAAGTTGTGTCTTGTAGTCACACTTGGTCAGTCTATTTGTGACTTGTAGTCACGATAGTTCAAATAAGGTTAAAACCCAAAAGAAGTGTCCTTAAGTATGACAAGTGACCGGTAGCTGTGGGATCCGACAGCCATAGTGCAGAAATATCCTTTTACGTATCCTTTTAGTTAATGAAATACAGTGTCTTTATGTTGCCAAATATTTGCTCATATTATCATTATAATTATTGTTTTAACTCTAGTTATATCAATTTATTACATAATATTTTACTTTTACTGTGTTTTAATAGTGTAGCCGGTATCGTTTTATTGCTTAAGTTCCGAGCATTATTATTTATATCACACATTTTAAGATCATTAATCCTTTAATTAATGCTGCATAATATTATCAATACCTCTTATGTTTTATCAATTTTATGTACATATATATGTTTTGTACAACGCCATTGAATATAATTATATAAATAGGCGTTTCATCAAATTAGCAAGTTTAAGTTTAAGTTTAATTCGAAACTTATTTAGCCTCTTTCTGGTAAAACCGCGCTGAATGCGTGTGCGTAAAGTATATTCCCAAATTATAATGTGCAGTCTTAACAGACTTATCAGTTGTGACACTCTTCGATTTAAACACTTTTCACAAGAAAGGAGAACGGACACTACAAATATATTATCCTGGCGAAGGTCTGGGCCAAGACGTACTTCGATAATAATGAACATTGTTACTTTAAAGTAACATTATCATTGATAATAATAATAATAATAATGATAGCTAAACGACTAAAGACGAAATTAAACGTTTCAAAATATAACAATATTTAGCGTCGCTCTGGGAAAACGAGGCTTTGTTGTTCCAAATTATCCTGTGCATACTGTACAGACTAATCTGGCGAAGTACTTTTCACGCATATATTAACAACCGTTTTCCCATAGCAAGGCTTATTTGTAGAAATGTCTTCAGTATCCAACCTTCATTGTCCATGACGTAGCTGTTTTGCCAGTGTTGCAATACCGGCAGGGTGTTGCCATATCGAATCCGTTGTTATTATAACATTGATTATCGATGACACATGTATCAGCCTGAAATAGTGTTTTAAAATTTCGAATCCGTTGTTCACATAACATTGATTATCGATGATACATGTATCAGCCTCAAATAGTGTGAAGAATAAAATAAAGGCATGTCGTTCGTCTGCTTTGGTCAATCAAATCATCAACCTATCGTAATAATTTCACTTAGGTTCTCGATTGAGAATTTCAACTAATGATTTTCCCATCGTAAAACAGCATACTATATATTCATTCATTTTCTATGACATGAAATTTCGTGGATTAATCGTTTGATCTCAAATTATTTGATTTGTTTACATTGTTTGATTTAAGACTTCGATCTTGAACGGTCGTTGCACATTTTATTTCGTGGTTGAGAGGACTCACTGAAATCTAAGACATGTATACTCCGACGAATGCTATTGGTTTGACAGTTAAAGTACTGAGGCTCGTAATAGGTTTTTCCAACAAGTGGATTGAACCACCATTATATGACCCACGTCATGCGAAAATGAGTATTCTGTAATATTCGGGAAGCGTAGCTTCAGACAACAATTGTTCAGTAGCAACGCTGTTCGCTAATGAAACCTCGATACCATGCGTGACTTTTAAGCGGACAGGGTAGCTCCTGATCAGACTGGGCAGCTGTGAACAACACAATTTAAGTGCATAAATTGAGTTCACAAGAGTGAGGTTTGGGTGTATGTTTTATAGCAATATATAGTCATCGTAACAAGACAATCTTAATTGAAGAGGAAAAACATAAGATTTACATACAGTTCGTGGACAAGGTGCATTTTTTCAGAATACGTTTGACAATTAAATATAGGCTAAGTAGAAGGTAGAACAATATGTCTCATAAAACATTCCATATATCAACATTTGCAGAGTTATATTGTGTATTCCCTTGTGTTTGACTAATGAAAAGGGAAACTACTCTAACTAACCGTCTGGGTGAACTCTGTTTGACTAATGAAAAGGGAAGCTACTCCAACTAACCGTCTGAGTGAACTCTGTTTGACTAATGAAAAGGGAAACTACTCTAACTAACCGTCTGAGTGAACTCTGTTTGACTAATGAAAAAGGAAACTACTCCAACTAACCGTCTGAGTGAACTCTCTTAAGGTCAAAATATACTAAATAGTTTCCTAATATGTTTCAATGTAAAAGCGACAACTTTGACCGAAAATAAATACAACAATTTGCACATAGAGACCCCCATAACCATACCTTTTCTTAACGGGCATTCTTAGCTGAATCGATTTAAGCAATAAAAAAAATATGTCATGTTCAAACCAAAAAAAAATTCGACTCAAATCAAAATCGACTGTTTTGCACCTTCTTTTTGTTCTGTCGTTTTCTAGTGGATTGTAACCTTTTTCAGTGCCAATTTTTACTTTAATCTCTAACTTCATCCTATTTCAGAGATTTAGTAGTGAACACCTATGCTTACCCTAGCAATATCTCCAGACGATAAAACCAGAACAACAGCCTAAAGTGAAAAACATGCCTTCGAGGAAAATATGATGTGTTTTTTTAGAGAGAGTACAGCCCTTCATGACTCGATTATTTAGTATAGTGTAACCTATTAGACAGCCTGAACTGTTAAAATCGCGTAAAATATGCACTTCTGAATAATAATTTACCTATTTTCAATGTGCATGCCAAATTTCAGATCGATCTTTCAACAAGAAATGCTTGAAAATGCATTTTATAATAACGCCTTATAAGCCATCTGGCTTGTGCTGTCGTTTCTTTGATTTATAAAGGGCGTTCAAGAGCAAAAACACACACCTAAATAATACAAATCAATCAAAATACTGAAATATGTGTATATGCTATGTCGACGAAGAAATAAACTTTTTGTTGTTTTTTTCCACTGAAAAAGCTGTTGTTTTTTTCTTTAAAATTCGAAATTCTCGTTAAATTCACGCCACAAAACGCACTTATTCCGTGAAACTTACAACAACGCACGAAACCCCGCACAGAAAATGGTGATTTTTTGAAAATACTGATCCTTTGTAACGGGGCCTGTTTTGCGTTTAGGTCAAATTATACTAAATAGTTTCCTTATATGTTTCAATGTAAAAGCGACAACTTTGACCGAAAATAAATACAACATTTTGCACATAGAGACCCCCATAACCATACCTTTTCTTAACGGGCATTCTAATCTGAATCGATGTAAGCAATAAAAAAGATATGTCATGTTCAAACCAAAAAAGAATTCGACTCAAATCAAAATCGACTGTTTTTGCACCTTGTTTTTTTTCTGCCGTTTTCTAGTGGATTGTAACCTTTTTCAGTGCCAATTTTTACTTTAATCTCTAACTTCATCCTATTTCAGAGATTTAGTAGTAAACACCTATGCTTACCCTAGCAATATCTCCAGACGATAAAACCAGAACAACAGCCTAAAGTGTAAAACATGCCTTCGAGGAAAATATGATGTTTTTTTTTAGAGAGAGTACAGCCCTTCATTACTCGATAATTTAGTATAGTGTAACCTATTCGACAGCCTGAACTGTTAAAATCTCGTAAAATATGCACTTCAGAATAATAAATTATCTATTTTCAATGTGCATGCAAAATTTCAGATCTTTCTTTCAACAAGAAATGCTTGAAAATGCATTTTATAATAACGCCTTATAAGCCATCCGGCTTGTTCTGTCGTTGCTTTGATTTATAAAGGGAGTTCAAGAGCAAAAACACACACCTAAATAATACAAATCAATCAAAATACTGAAATATGTGTACATGCTATGTCGACGAAGAAATAAACTTTTTTTTCCACTGAAAAAGCTGGGTTTTTTCTTTAAAATTCGAAATTCTCGTTAAATTCACGCCACAAAACGAACTTATTCCGTGAAACTTACAACCCCGCACGAAACCCCGCACAGAAAATGGCGATTTTATGAAAATACTGATCCTTTGTGACGGGGCCTGTTTTGCGTTTAGGTCAAAATATACTAAATAGTTTCCTTATATGTTTCAATGTAAAAGCGACAACTTTGACCAAAAATAAATACAACATTTTGCACATAGAGACCCCCATAACCAAACCTTTTCTTAACGGGCATTCTTATCTGAATCGATTTAAGCAATAAAAAAGAAATGTCATGTTCAAAACAAAAAGAATTCGACTCAAATCAAAATCGACTGTTTTTGCACCTTCTTTTTGTTCTGTCGTTTTCTAGTGGATTGTAACCTTTTCAGTGCCAATTTTTACTTTAATCTCCAACTTCATCCTATTTCAGAGATTTAGTAGTGAACACCTATGCTTACCCTAGCAATATCTCCAGACGATAAAACCAGAACAACAGCCTAAAGTGAAAAACATGCCTTCGAGGAAAATATGATGTGTTTTTTTAGAGAGAGTACAGCCCTTCAAGACTCGATTATTTAGTATAGTGTAACCTTTTAGACAGCATGAACTGTTAAAATCGCGTAAAATATGCACTTCTGAATAATAATTTACCTATTTTTAATGTGCATGCCAAATTTCAGATCGATCTTTCAACAAGAAATGCTTGAAAATGCATTTTATTATAACGCCTTATAAGCCATCTGGCTTGTGCTGTCGTTTCTTTGATTTATAAAGGGCGTTCAAGAGCAAAAACACACACCTAAATAATACAAATCAATCAAAATACTGAAATATGTGTATATGCTATGTCGACGAAGAAATAAACTTTTTGTTGTTTTTTTCCACTGAAAAAGCTGTTGTTTTTTTCTTTAAAATTCGAAATTCTCGTTAAATTCACGCCACAAAACGCACTTATTCCGTGAAACTTACAACAACGCACGAAACCCCGCACAGAAAATGGTGATTTTTTGAAAATACTGATCCTTTGTGACGGGGCCTGTTTTGCGTTTAGGTCAAATTATACTAAATAGTTTCCTTATATGTTTCAATGTAAAAGCGACAACTTTTACCGAAAATAAATACAACATTTTGCACATAGAGACCCCCATAACCATACCTTTTCTTAACGGGCATTCTAATCTGAATCGATGTAAGCAATAAAAAAGATATGTCATGTTCAAACCAAAAAAGAATTCGACTCAAATCAAAATCGACTGTTTTTGCACCTTGTTTTTTTTCTGCCGTTTTCTAGTGGATTGTAACCTTTTTCAGTGCCAATTTTTACTTTAATCTCTAACTTTATCCTATTTCAGAGATTAAGTAGTAAACACCTATGCTTACCCTAGCAATATCTCCAGACGATAAAACCAGAACAACAGCCTAAAGTGTAAAACATGCCTTCGAGGAAAATATGATGGTTTTTTTTAGAGAGAGTACAGCCCTTCATTTCTCGATAATTTAGTATAGTGTAACCTATTAGACAGCCTGAACTGTTAAAATCTCGTAAAATATGCACTTCAGAATAATAAATTATCTATTTTCAATGTGCATGCAAAATTTCAGATTTTGTTTCAACAAGAAATGCTTGAAAATGCATTTTATAATAACGCCTTATAAGCTATCCGGCTTGTGCTGTCGTTGCTTTGATTTATAAAGGGAGTTCAAGAGCAAAAACACACACCTAAATAATACAAATCAATCAAAATACTGAAATATGTGTACATGCTATTTCGACGAAGAAATAAACTTTTTTTTTCCACTGAAAAAGCTGGTTTGTTTTCTTTAAAATTCGAAATTCTCGTTAAATTCACGCCACAAAACGAACTTATTCCGTGAAACTTACAACCCCGCACGAAACCCCGCACAGAAAATGGCGATTTATGAAAATACTGATCCTTTGTGACGGGGCCTGTTTTGCGTTTAGGTCAAAATATACTAAATAGTTTACTTATATGTTTCAATGTAAAAGCGACAACTATGACCAAAAATAAATACAACATTTTGCACATAGAGACCCCCATAACCAAACCTTTTCTTAACGGGCATTCTTATCTGAATCGATTTAAGCAATAAAAAAGATATGTCATGTTCAAAACAAAAAGAATTCGACTCAAATCAAAATCGACTGTTTTTGCACCTTCTTTTTTTCTGCCGTTTTCTAGTGGATTGTAACCTTTTTCAGTACCAATTTTTACTTTAATCTCTAACTTTATCCTATTTCAGAGATTTAGTAGTAAACACCTATGCTTACCCTAGCAATATCTCCAGACGATAAAACCAGAACAACAGCCTAAAGTGTAAAACATGCCTTCGAAAAAAATATGATGTTTTTTTTAGAGAGTACAGCCCTTCATGACTCGATTATTTAGTATATTGTAACCTATTAGCTAATGAAAAGGGAAACTACTCTAACTAACCGTCTGGGTGAACTCTGTTTGACTTATCAAAAGGGAAACTACTCTAACTAACCGTCTGAGTGAACTCTGTTAGCAAAGGAAAAGAGAAGCTACTCTAACTAACCGTCTGTGTGAACTCTGTTTGACTCGTTGTTGGTACGCAGGTGAGGCATGATAGGGCTAAAGATTTAGCGTTGAACGTTTGGTAACAAATACCACCAATCTCGCAGAAACCAATCTGTAACAATTTGTAGATAGAATTTTCTCATTTAACAATTGTAATTAAACTTCATTTCTCTCATGATAATGGTTTTGAAGTGTCAATATTATATAAAAATGATCTTTGAAATCGAGATTTTTAACTGGAATAAAAGGTGTTTTCTCGTTATTACGATTTTTATAAACAGTGACTTATCAGGTATAATGTAATTATATACTAATAGTAAATTAGTGTTTTCACAAATATATATATAGCCATTCATTGCAATATCAATCGATACTAATGAACATATAACATATTAATTGCTTTACTATATTCTGCGTTGAAATCATGTATTTCATCTTTATAAACAAACTTAAAATCACGCGCATAAAAAGTGTAATATTATAAATTGCAAAAAAGCAACAATAAGTCCAACGTTACTTACAGATATTGTCCATTTAAATCTGTTGGCCATATCACAGGTATAACAACCATTATTTGATGTGCTCGCAGTAGCATAGCACACGCCGTCAATGAGACAGTATTCAGCCTTAAAAATAGAAATTTTCCCTGCTCTAAGAAATGCTTAATGTATGTGCCTAAAGTGTCGTCACAGATTAGCCTGTTTTGACACCGACGATACTTTTTGCTTTTATAAAATTCTCGTTTAAAGAAAGTTTCTTTTTAGCGAAAATTCAGTTAAGGCGGAAAAGTTCGTCCCTGAGTCTCGCCGTGTTCACGGAGCAAGACTCAAATAGTTGTTTACCACAAAATTAACATGTAACACATATGGGTACTTAAATTGTTAAATATCAATTTAAGGAATACAATGCACTAAAGATATGCAACGGTTTTTTTCTGGCTGTTTGGTGCTACAATATAAAACTGAAAGGGGAATAGTGAAGTATTATTCTAAAACTCTAATTCACATGTGAAGGCGTAAATAATAAAAAGGAAATTTAACGATTGATGATAACATTTTATAGTAGTTATTGGTAGTAATTGTAGTATGACTTTTGAACAAGAAACAAATGCACATGTCTTCGAATAGCACTGGGAAATTATAATGTATACCAAATCCCGAGGCACAACATAAACATATACCGCAAATTATGGCTAATATTGTTATAAGGAAATTGTACTGCATTTAGGTCAATATAACATAACCTACGTCGAGCACAAAGTTTGTTCCATCGCTTGTGATGCAAGTGCTGTCCAGAATTATATTCACGGAGGACGCTGAGTCACTGTATGTACTGCCGTCATTGCTGACTGCGACGCCAACCTTTACAGAAAACGAGAAACCACAATTAAACCGCCTTTAGATTTGTTTTTACGCCAACTATATGCGCTAACTCCAGCGAACAACAATGGGATATTCAGTGGCATTTTACAATGCAACTCAACAAAACAAATAACACTAGGTTTCTGAAAGACGTATACGTGTTCAATCTTATTTCGTAAATGGATTAGTTATTTGTTATCTTATACTGATCACTAATATCGTACAAAGTCTACAAGGTAACGCTCATTGCGTCATTGTCGACCTGAAATGGCTTGAAGTCACCGGGGGTGACTACATGTAGAAGCCGATTCATGTGACTTCAAGCCGACGCTAGTCACCCTAGGGTGACTTCAAGCCATTTCAGGTCGACAATGACCCAATGAGCCATACTAGCATTCACAATACCGAAATCACTGCGCGATTACATTAGTATTGATGTCAATGTATGGTATAATGTATGCTAACTGAAAATAGGTTAATTTAAATAAAGTTCGCAAACATTACACCCAATACTCGTTCTTTAAAATATCACATACTAGTGGACAATCTGTTAAAAAGATATCACAATGAAACCTTACTATCACTATTTTGTAAAAAGGTTTTCGGGGTGCCAAAAGAGTCACTCTACCGGGCTTCTAATCAAATAGACAGTAAAATATAAGACAGTTTTGTAGATGAAAGCCAACAATAATACCGTTGTTCCAAGAGACGCAGTGTCACTGGATCGACGTTTACGGACACCTGTAAAGGCACTGACGTCATACTCGACATCAAAACCGTTACAACATGTACAGGATTGCTCCTTTTCTGAAGATACTTTTGTTCCATCACTGTAGTGCTATGAAATTCATACAAAATACAAGCATGTGAAATGTCCCTTTACTTGGGTTTATTGACATCTATGAGTTGTTTTATCTATTGCATATAGAATAACGATTTTATCGTAAAACCATTAACCCTTAAACAAATATTTAACAGAAAATCGATGCTTACCGTGGTAACATTCGTTTTGCATTTGCTTAAGGACGTACATCCGCTTGTGGCGATGGTAAACGCGTTACAGCCGGTCTTCTTCCGGTCACACTTGCCGTCCTTGAGCCCACCACCGCTCAGGCCCGACAGGGTGGGCTTCTGACTGCGGCTCAGGGAGCAGTTCGTCAGCGGGTCGTAGTCCCCGGTGCAGTCGCAGGCGCCTTTGTCTGTACGAGGGTTTAATTAAAAAAAATATATCCAATTGCACTAGTAGGTTTGGCATATAAATCTTTATAACCATTCATTATCAAAATCATTATAGGTAATTACTTAAAATGCGTTACAACACTTTCAAATCAACACAATTACATGTTGTTCGTTTTATTTTATAATCGGTGTGAAGCCAATTATTTATCAAAGGGAAGGGAGGCAACTATAATGTGCATCATGGTTTCCCATTGTAATTATGGAATTTGTTCCCCTTACTGCGATGATTCTTTTCTTTTAAAATGACTTGTTCACAGATGATCGTATTATTTTACAAATGTCATTAAATAAATCCACGAATAAAACTGTAATATTCAGACTAGTCTGAAAGTATAATAACACGGAATTGTGTTTCTCTACCTGGGGTTAGACCCTGAGCATTTTCAATGCAAAAGCTAACCCCCAACCAGTACACTCCGCAGGTTTTTTAATCTAGAGGGTTATGTAAACGGTATGTTGGTAGACAACTTGTTTGCTAAATTTTCGATGAAAAGCATAACACATACTTAAACAAATTTGGCATTCGATTTACGATTATTCATTAACAATTTATAACAAACAAATATTTTTAATTAATATTAATCTTAGAAAGGTGTTTTTACTTGCATTTTTGGAAGTAATGCATATTGTTTTCGAATGTATAAATGTTTTTCAAAATTGTCTTTTTGTCAAACTATGAACAAGTCTGCCTTTAAAGCATTTTGATTTGAATGGTGTTGCTTTTCAATATAAATCACTCAAATGTTATGTTTATAAGTCTGTGCCCAGTTTGTTGTTTAGACTTAATAAAACAGGCTCTTACCCTTAATTACTTTAATTTACCTTTAACAATAGTTCGTTTTTATGAGTGTTTGTTTTGTGGTTGTGTCCTTCATGCTGCGTAAAATTGTTTTGCATGTGTTCATTGGCAATAAATATAGGTACTCCGCTAACAAGACGATTGTCTCTTCTATAAAAAAAATGGAGTTTCACATTGTTTATGTTCCATTCCTCCACTTAATGTATGATTTACCTCGCAAGTAACGCCATATCATGCTGGTAACCTTATTTAGACTTAACATTAAAATGCGTTTGATAAAAATATGTTGCACCGTTACCCCCTTATAAAAAGAAAATGTAGTAAATAACAAACCATTGCATTTCCCATGCCCGTTACATAGTAAATAACAAACCATTGCATTTCCCATGCCCGTTACAGTCGTCGATGCACATTTTCGTTGCCTTATCGAATTGTTCTTTGTATACCTCCTGTAAAACATAAAAAGGAATATATGTAGCGTGTTCTGAGAAAACTGGGCAAAATGCTTGTGCTCAAAGTGTCATCCCAGATAAGCCTGTGCAGTCCGCACAGGCTAATCAGGGACGACACTTTCCGCCTAAACTGGATTTTCGCTAAGAAGAGACATCATTTAAACCAAGAATTCCATAAAATCGGAAATTGTCGTCCCTGATTAGCCTGTGCGGACGGCACAGGCTAATCTGGGATGACAATTAACGCACAAGCATTTTGCCCAGTTTTCTCAGAACACGCCACATATATGTTTCATAGCGTCTGTTTTATGCCAATTGCCAAAGAGAGAGACAGTATCTTTAATTGTGTACACAAGTGTTGAAATGGAACCCAGTTATATTAGTGTCACTGCTTCATGTCAAGAAAGCATCAGCACGTGTTTTAAATGACCAATCCTAATAGAAACGGTTGAATAAATCGTCCATAAAGTTACGGTATCAATTAGGCAAGGTAAAGGATGTTAATAATATTATCTTGAAAACGTTGGTAAATTGATAATTCTTTAAAAACTGTTTAGCATAACTTCTCTAAAGAACTTGGATAGTATAACAGGCACAACATCGCGCATAACTTATAAACATATAGGTTTCCGTTTACATGTATATGAAAATGTATGAGTAAGTGCTTTATCGCATAATTGGTCAACAGGTACCTTTATTTATTTTATGCTTTCCGGTGGTGTGAAGATATATACCAGTGAATAAAAACTGATAATTCACTGTTTCAAACAGTGAAAAATTACAGTAAAAAGGATCAATAATTTCCACTGTTTTACTGTAAAATTACGTCATTTCTTTTTACAAATGACGTCATTATTCCAGCGAAATTCTCAAGTTAAACTCTTTGACAATGTCAATTAAGGGTGGAAAATGCATACAATAAAACGAAAAATGTGTTGGATTCAGTGAAATGCCAATTTTAATTCACTCGTGATCATAGAAAATATTTGTTGTCTATGATCACTTGTCAATTAAAATCGATATTCCACCAAATCCAAACAATATCCTCTATATCTTAGTAACCATAATTAAGTGATTACCAACTTTTATAAGTAAGTAAGTAATTTAGTCGAAAACAGTTCCCGTTTTGCGTTGACATAGCCGTAAAATAGTAACCATAATACTTATTTATAAATCATTAAGAGTGAACAGGAACGATAATAATTAACAAAAATAGTAAAACGTTAATATTAATCGTTTTGTTTTAGCAGCAGCCGTATATACTTAAATAGTAACATTTGATCGTTAAAAATAAGCGTAATACATTAACACTCACCGTATATACATAAACATCAACCTTTTTAAGTTAAAAGTAACTGTAATTCGTTTACAGTAACCGTATATACGTTAACAATATCCGGATGCAGTTTACCAGTCAATATAATATGTTAACAAACACGATAAGTTAACAGTGGCCATAATAGGGCAACAGTAACCGTATATACTTAAGATGTATCCGTAACATGTTTAAAGTAATCTAGATACATTAACATTTACCAAAATGCGTTAACTGTTTCTGTAATAGGTTTACAGTAACCGCGATTTGTTAACAATACTCGTAATACGTCAACTGTAAGAGTATATATGTGAACATGCAACCGTAATATGGTAAAATAAACCGATATAATACCTGCGCTTCCTTGTCCTTTACAAAGGTTGTGACTATTGTGGTCTTCACGGCCCGACAGCTGCCTTGCTGGGCATCGGAAGCGTTCGGATTCAGCTGCAAAGTAAGCAACAGCGTTCTTGTTACGGGTTTCTTTCGTGGTAGATCGTCATTTCAATACAAATGGATATATATATATATATAAATATATATATATATATATATATATATATATATATATATATATATATATATATCTACTGTGTATATACTAAAACCGTATATATATTTTAGAACTGCAACGTTAAAGTAGAGGCGAAAACTATATTATGTTTTTTTCTTCTGAAATTGTATTATTATTGTACATTTTCAAATATATTAATGCATTTAATGCAAATACTATGCATCTTGAATGTTTACGTTAAAAAGTTGTTGCTTATTTGTACCAACACTTTACATGCTTTATATATATATATATTTACCTATTGTAAAATGTTCTAAAATACCCCTGTTGCATAATACACACAATTAAATATACAACTATCGTTTCATCATTTAATATATGATAGGTCGCCGTTCATAGTGGTCATGGTGTCCGTCTAGCGACCAAGAGGTAATGGTTCGATCTCCACTGTGAGAACATTCTTGAGATTTCCCTAAATACACAAAGTACTAGTTCTACCAAGGAAACGGACCGTTTTAATAAGCCTAAGGTTTTATATGCAATCGAGATAAAATATATAGGTTTAAACTAATTTACGATTACCCAATTGTTCATTCCCATGTCCATACCACAAGATCTCTGGCGCAGTCCAAAGAGCTTTTCTCTGTCTTATTTCCAAGTATTGTGATGCCATCCATGCATTCATCTTTTAAGTATGCCTCGCATTTAGCTTTAGCATCGTCTATTTGTGCGGTGGTGTAGTTGGATGGTGTTGCCCTCTACAAAATACGTGGACTGTTAAAACGGATGGTCGAATATTTTTGTTACAAATACAAGCTACTGATCAAGCAACTGAATGACAGCATCCGTATACACATAGCTGCATGTTTGCAAACAAAAAATGTTTTTCAACACGGAATGGGCACACAATATGACAACTCTATTACTGACTAATTACACAAAATAAGAGATAATGTTAAGTATATCAGTTTGTAACTTGTTGGTATGTATTCAACCATATTGCGATGTATTAATTGTTATCCATTGTACACTGCTCATATACACACCAATCATCAATACTAAAAACCGCTCAGCCTTTTCTTATTAAAAATATTTGCATGCATTTAATACTGCAACACGTATCAATAAGCGTCATCGTAGCACTGTTTTTTCACAGGGCGATCTACATCTAATATTGTTTACCTTTTTGCGCTGCAGTTTGTTCATCTCCCTCATTCTACCCAACATCCCCAATCGTTCCGCAATGTCGTCCATGTGCTGGCTATCCACGGACCGCTTCGTCTCTCCAATGATCACCTTCTCCTTGCCAGCGTAGACCTATGGTTTATACACAATATATGTATTGATACAGTACTATACCATAATATATTAAACGGAAAACTTTGACTGTGTCACAAGAACAAAACCTTAGCATTGCACATAAGTGTCCATTTATAACATAACAACACATTAAAGGTCAAATTTATTAACGAAGAATAAACTGAAAACACTGCTACACCTGGAAAAAGAATTATAATTATCGCTTGGTCCTTTATTAATGGTTCATGATTTAAAATAATAATAATAAAAAAAAATGTTTAGAAGCTTCTTAGAGTTGCGATAAACATTTGGAGGATGTGTTTATTAGGCACGGGTTTTAAACTATGTTGGTCGGTCTATAAGAAGCATATTATTACGCTGAAAAACCAAACCATATAAAACAAAACTCGATATTAAAATAAGTAAGAACGTTTTCTTTTAAATTGCTTTGGATATGTAAGTCATGAAAATACGTACACGGTATGCATGATTGAAATAGTTAAGCTATCCGTTACTGGAATAAGTATGTTCACTTAGTACCGGTAAACTACGTAACCCAGAGCATGTTGAAGTAAGGAGTAAGGTAACTAGCCGCCCTCATAAACTGAAATATAAGTTAATGACAAATCCAAACAAGCTTATGAAAGGAACAATCCAAAGACCTTTGACTTTGTGCACGTCTTGTCTTCCTTCCTGTGGCACATTGGTTGACGCAATCCACCCACCAGTGGGCACACGCAGTACTTGGCATTATCGTCCCATGGATTAAGAACGTTATCAAGATTACCATCTTGGGCCAATTTTAATAACGGAATTTCCTCTCTGAAACGACATATGTTAGTTCGCAAAATGCGGCTTGTGTGTGTCAATGCAATTGGCTGGATTTCAACAATAAGCTGCGGAAATTATTTTGAACTCAATCACTAATTGTGTGCAAAGGGTATAATGCTTATATGTTCCAAATTCTTCTAAAATGTACGTTCATCCTTTAAACAAAAGCAAAACAATTTAAACATGTAAACACGTGAACACATATTTACTATATTGTGATATGTATGTGTCTTTGTTTTCTCTCCATAATAATAAAACATAAAACAAAATCCATGTTTCGCTTATTTATATATAAAAAGTACTATTTTTTCGTACATTTCACTAAAAACAATAAATCAATTCGAGCCAGAAATATAACCCACCTCCATGACTCGCTGAAATCGTTCGGGTCTTCGAATGAGAAGAACCAATCCCAGTACCTTTCTCCCTTTGGCACGGTGACAGTACCGTCCCTGTGGGTAAAGTCGTCCTCCCAATCATTGTTGAAGTTACCACAAAGTCCTTCGGTGTCGTCCATGTCGTCAGGAGACGGGAAGATCTGAACGTTCATCGTCTTCCAGAACACGCCCACGTGGTAGTCCACGTTAATCATGGTGCCTTGTGGAAGGTAGAACTAAACAACGGAATGAATGATAAGTGTGACATTCACGCAATTCCACTCAGATTCGTGTTTAACGGTAGGTATAACTAAACACAGCAATGAGTGATACAATGTACTTTCAAGCAAAGATTTCCAAGTATATTCGAATCAATGACATCTTATCCTCATGTCTAGCAGCAGGTGGAACTAAATAACATAATGTGTGATAAGTTCGAATATACATATATGGTAAGTGTGGCATGTTGATATTTTCACCTCGGATATTGCTATATAAATTAAGTAATTTCTGGCACAACGTATCTTGTTGTATGCATCATTCCATAAGGGAATGTGTGATAATTATTACTTCCCACAACTTTAATTGGTATTCAATATTATGTATTTTGAATCATTCGCAATGTTAGATGTCCAAGAAAATTACTGAATGAGTGAATTCATAACTATTCATACAACATTAATTAGTGAAAAGTCGTTCTTATACAGTTTCTCTGAGTAAATGATCCTTCACTTACAGTATGCATGTACCCCGGGAGTTCCCTAACACTCATGATCTTCTCTGTGTTCTGGATCGTCTTGATCATGTGGTATCCCCCACAGTGGTTGATAGCGAACACGTCTTTGCCCGCATTCACCGTCACACCGCATGTACAAGCGCCTACCCCATTGCATATCTCGGTTTCTATTTCGACCTGACAGAGACAAACAATTGAAAATAATCATTATCAAGAACATGCAAAATATATATTTCTTAAAATCTAGATTTTTATAACTAGCTCAACCTTAACCGTTTTTATAAACCCTTTGTACATATGCAGTGCGGCTTCTTCAATTGTTAGACCAGTTTCAGAAACAAAGATCGCCGTTCGTTTTTTTTCACTTAAAGATTTGAATTGAATTGATTGGATAACTAAACTTGCTGTCGTTTTTCACCATTTCACCTTTGGACTCAAGCCCGTTGGCTTATTTGTCAGCAACTTATAAGTTGCGACTAATATTAAAACAACTTCACATTGAACCTTTTCTGTTTCAACTCGCTATAGCCTTTATACATTTTATAATGTATATACTCTCTTTGTTTTATTAGTATAGTTTCAAACTCTATTTGACATGCACATATCGCTGTGACATATCGCGTAGCAACATAAAAATCATACAACAAATAAGGAAATCACAGATAAATAGACATGATTTTAATGTTCACCCATAAGAACTGTTAATATTGCAATTTATCATAAGATACTTGAACTGCAAACCATTAATTTAATTATACAATTTTGTATTCCAGTAATATGTAGTCACGTTTTTTTTCTTCGGTTATAACCGGCGTATAGAACAGAAATATCGGGTTTTCAATAAACCAGAAGTCGTTGAGGATGAAGCAAAATAAGATGACGAAACATGTAAACTAAATTAAGTTGGTATGCATTACCCGAATGGGAAGAGTTTTGTGTTTGTACAGCGTATAGTTCCCTGCCATGTTCAAGCTGAAGTATCTGGAAATGTAAATTTTAGGAAATAATGTATAGTAATATTTTTACTTTTCGTCATTATTTGCCAACAAAAAAATCATGTGTTATTTTCAATTTTATATAGTTTATGAAATAGTGAGCGGTTATAGTAAATAAACCAAGGGATAATATCATATTTAACATTTTCTGGTCTTTTTTGAAAATCAGCGCAACGCATATACACATATTATAACTTGAAGAATCATATAAGAACAGCATATAAAAATATGTGTTGTCCTAAACAGTTTATTCATTTGGTTTTATCTTGCACGAAACCCATTATTTTTCATAGAACAAGTCACTTGCATTGTAAGCAAATAATTAATAATATTGTTTAAATCAGAGAAACAAACGAATGATTCGTTACTAGCACAATGGTTTTTAAATTATAAGTAAACTTACGCCCCGTCGAAGGTTCCAATTCTGGGATCGTTATTTGCGTAACAGTAGTTATGCATCCAGTAGTTTTTGTAGTCTTCGACATGGACCTATCAAACAATGAACTATATTGACTGAATACATTGTAACTAGTTATTGCTTATCTTACAAGTATAATCTTAACAATTAAGTTAAGTACTTTTTGTTGAAATGTGGCGTCCGCTGAACTTCTAACGAAAGAAAAAAACACTGATCGGAACTTATACAACTACACAAACATAAACCTGGTGTTTTAATAAAACTGTTATCCAATTCTAAACAGCGATAACATTATTGACTCAAATAGTAACTCATGCATTTGATTGCAATCATCTCAAGATGTGATATTACGGTGGACAGTTTTATACTTAAACCCTAAAAATTAAAGTCTTTAACAAATGCGTTTTAATAAAAAAAGTATAAACCGCATACTTTGGCGTTTATTATATATTCATTAATGCACTGCACTAGGTGTCGTTTCAAAGCTATTCAAACATGCAATCGCAATCCGTCTGACACGGCCGATTATAAATACGTTTGAAAAATATTTTTTACCTACAAAAGGGTATGTCTTTAACGGTTATAATACTTTTAGGAACTTACTGTTGCTCCTGACATTTTTTTAATTAAGGTGCATAGATAATCAATCATTTTTTCATACAAATTGAATACGATTCTCGTTTTATGAACGTTCTTAATATAACTACATGGAGATACACTAACTGTATAAAGATTATATATCATTTAATCCAATGCAATTTAAGATGCCAGTAGTAAGTTCATACATCACTACATGACTGGTTGACCTAATGTGTCGTGTTCTGAGAAAACTGGGCATAACGCTTGTGCGTAAATTGTCATCCCAGATTAGCCTGTGAAGTCCGAACAGGCTAATCAGTGACGACAATTTCCGCTTTTATGCAATTTCTCGTTTAAATGATGTCTCGTCTTAGCGAAAATCCAGTTTAGGCACAGGCTAATCTGGAATGACACTTTTCGCACAAGCATTATGCCCTGTTTTCTCAGAACACGACACTAATTGGTTTGATTCCTCGACAAAGGGCTAATATTACTAAGATTGAGTAAGTGTCGGAAAAAAACGTGTTTTGCGTATATATTTATAAAAGAAAATCTCAACGCTGAAAATAACATATTATGATTTTATCAGCAGAAATATTTTACATTTAAAGGCGCATTTATAGATTCATATAAAACGTATCACCAAGCGTCAACATGTAAACAAAATATAGCAATCTTCTTGATGTCAAGGCTGTATTTAAGATACAACTAAAGTCCCCGTTTTAAGCATTTTGTCAGTTATTGTGTTCATTGTCAATATGAACGAATTAATACCTTGACTTTCGTATCAAGTTTACAGTTGTCCCAAAATTCATCTACTGTTCCAAAGCCTTCAACCTCCATGGTAAGCGTAAAGTTGTCCTTGAGCTCAAACCAGTTGTTGTTCTTTGTGGTTATCTTGATCGAATTCGTCGAACTGTTTGTTAATTTCGTTGTAGCATTGGCACCCGAAACGACATCTCCGCACATTTTTGTGTGCTGAAAGAAGGAAAATATAATTTCATTAAAATAATTTATTTAGATTATAAGTTTGTAAACGTAAAGGTGGCTTAATTGGATTTTACTGTTCGTTTTATTGTACTGGTTTAGTTCTTATGTTTTAGTTTACATGATTTCTATTTACGTTCCAATGTCAGATACTCGATTGGAAAACATTCTCAACCTTAGAAATACGCTGCTTCTTTGGTTGACTAGGGTCTTACGAGAAGTTGAATAAGATGAAATTAAAAAAAAATACACATGCTTTTATTGGCCGTTTATTTTTCGAAAAAGAAATATCTGTAGACAATGACGCTTACCCGCACGGCAACGGTCGAGTTTTCGCATTTGTAGTCGTCACTTTCATCATACACTTTTACGTTGATTCCACATTGTTTGTCGGGTTGACACAGGATAGGAACGTTGACGGAATATTGGATTTCCGCACTGGCCCCTCGGTTCATAGTTACGTAAGTGGTTTCAATCTACAATAAATAACAAAAAGATATACAAGCATAATGCCTGTTTGTGCGATAATTAGAAACGTGGTTATAATTTTTTTTGTTCGGCGTTACTTCTATGTCAGAAAAGTCCTTTATAGGAGGAGTTTCGGTAAGTACTTTTTAAAAATAAATTTAATACGAAGACCAAATAATAACTTGCATCGTAAAACAGTTGTTAAACTCAATATAAATTCCATCACGGTCTACACATTCAAATGGGTTTGGTAAACAGCTAATTGTTTAATGTTAAAATAACGTGAATTTCTGTGTATTGATGCCGTTAATTACTAAAGTGCATGCTAAAACCAGGTAACACTGATTCAAAATATGAATAACACCACGATCTATTCATTTACATGGGTTTGTTTCAAGACTAAGGATGTTTCATGCAAATGACGTTTTCTATGTATTGAAGCAGTTTCTTAAGGAAACTTAAGTGACTGAGTCATTTAGATACTCACTAAATATTCTCTATGACAAACAATACAGACTAAAACGCAATCTACCTTAATGATGTCCTCATGTTTGCTGGCTACTGCAGGAAGAAGAGCCTTTCCGGTGGAATCAACAACAGTCACTGCACATTTCCACTGAAAAGTAAGTATTTAGTCATTCTTTAGGCCCATCAAATATCCTAGCGGTGGCTCTACAGTCAGCGTTCAATACAGGTTCATGTCAAATGAGTACACTGTTTCGTTAAGTTTATGGGCATATTTACGACTGCATGTTAACCATTTTTAAGACATCCGCGACATTCCAAGTCAATGTGAAAGTTACTGATTCCACATATTTCTTTATGAAGTAAAGCTGAACCAAAATATAATTTTTCCAAGATTTTCATAATTAACACTTGATTACTGCGCTTTACCGCTGCAAATTTGATGTACTAATACAATACGATATTATTAAGTACTGTCAAATATAACGTTTTTTACAGTCATGTAGTCAAATATTGCTCAAATAACACTGTCATATTCAATATTGTGTATAATATAATGATGAAACGGGTTATATTGGGTTTTTAAAATCGGAAGTAGAAAACAATTATACGTGAACGTACCCTGCGATTAATTGCACATGTTTGAGATAACGTTGAAGTTGCGCGATAGGCGACAATAAGAGTGGACACGGATACAGCGTTGAAGCCTGCAACGTTTGCCTTGGATATGCCTGTCTTGTATACCGGGGTTGATACGGCATCCACGTACCTATACCACACACACACACGTATATTATAAAGTAAATGACAAAACGTTTTTGATCAAACGTTGATTGGACTGCCACTTTGAGAAAGGAAACATGTGTCAATACATAAATAAATTAAGGACTTTGTACTAAATAACATTCTTACGTTTTAACTAGTACGTTACATTAAACTATTGTTTTGCGTGAATTTGATCAAGACATGGCAAGAAATATTGATACCATATTGAAAAATTTTGATCAGCCAAAATATAAAACGTACTAATAACATGTCAACTGTCATTTAATATTTGTTCTAAAAAAAAACTTGTTCGAATGTGATGCATTTAAATTTCATAAACAAATTAATGTAAACAAATAGTTTAAACTATAGATTGAAAACTTTATTGTTATCATGTCTAAATTTCAAACAATGATACTAGACATAGGTAGGCAGGACATATTCGTTGGATAAAATAGCCAGATATATAATAAACTGGCATCTAGCTATATTAAAACGAGTATATACGATTTCATATAAACATTTAAGTCTCGAAACTTTAAACAACATATGAATACGGCCGAAGAATATTAAAACTATAATTAAAAGATTGTTATATGTCATCGAAACAATCAATTACTGTCTACTTCATTGACATTTTAACGATAAGTTAGCGCCTACACCGACACGTTGACTAGTATTTGTTTAAGAACCAAAAGTGTGTCTGTGTATCGTATGACCATATCGGCATAGACTGAACGGCAATTCCAAACATTGCACATGTCTTGTGTACGCGAAGGAATTTTCATTTGTAAATCAAAAAGTAATTTGCAAATAAATAAAACATTTGTCGTTTATTTTCTGCAATTACTTTTTCTGAACTTGCAGTCTAGTATATGTTTTAAAAAAAGTAATTAGATCGCATATACTCGCTTTAATTTCCAGCTAATAACAATTTGTATATTGATCAGATTGGTTAGATGTTTACATATTTAGTAAATAAAATGTCATTAACATAAATTAATCAGATACACACCATCCCACAAAATAGTACTGCGTTTCATTCTTGTTTTCAAACAGGCATTCTGCAAACGACTTGTACGATCCATCAGTTTGCTGTTTGTAGGTCCATTCAAGATCGACATCCACCGGGGAAATCGGAACCGGTATACCTGACAAGTAACATCATATTCTTAAAACATTCGGCCCAATATTTAAACTTGGATATATCACCTCTACTGACATCATTATTCATGTAGAACATTGTATTCTTTAGTATAAGAATGGGTTGATGAAAAAGGGCCCTGATGTTTTCTTTAATATTTCGAAACAAAAGATTTCAAGATGGTTATCTGAGTTTCCACAAGAAACATTTTCTTCGACCATTATAATGATGCATCATGTCACAATTGCAAATGTAACGCCTTTCTTAGAGACCTTCTTAAAATTCATTTAAGTGCAAAGATATTTTAATACAGTTTGTAGTATCACCTTTTCATACTCACCTTAACACGACAAATAAGAAAATTCATGCGAAATTCTAGTAAACACTCACACACATAGTACTTAATATTACTTACAACAAACATTAGAATTGAAAGCCTGCATTGTAGACAAAATATTTATTCATCAAGACTACACAGCACGTCTGAATCGAATTTATGTAAATAAAGTATTATGAATATAACAAAAAACACAGCACACCAGTATTTATAAGTAATGTATATTACTTATAAAGAGTATGTATTACTTAGGTTTATATTGTGTAAGCCGTATGAGTACATCGAAAATAACTTTCATACAGAAATAGTTCAGATCTTTGTTTTAATATTCAAAATTATGCAGTTCTTGAATAAAACATATATTGTTCAAATGTGTTAAACGGGCTATAACCTACGTGGGAACTGAAATAGCTCCCACAGTTTATGGTCAATTGTTAACAGATTATTTGAATTTAAAAAAGACGATTGTATATGGATTAATTTTCATTACTTATAATACTTATGTATTATTTGGGAACTTATTTTTTGTAAAGCATACCAGTAAATTGTTTTGTTTTAACATATGGCGTTTTCTGTACAATTCTACACAAACGTGTTCAAGATGTTCTTCCGATTTTCACATGAACAATTTTATTCGTCGCTGAGTATGCATGTCAGATGACACAATTACAATGTTTACACACACAAGTGTGCCTGTCCTAGAGACCCTCTCAAAATTCTTTTAAGGGACTCAATACGTTAATTACAAGAATTAACGCGACGAATAAGTAAATGTGTTTTTGAAGAAACATACATTTTTTTCGTGTTTGGTTTGTATATTAGAACAATTCCGTTATTACTTTATTTATTTTAACAGTTAAAGTTTACATTAAACGTGTCATATTAACCTGTCATAGTCGGTCCGGGTGTCCAGCCTGAAAATAGGAAAATCATCATCAGCATTATATCAAGTACTATCCCAAGTATCAAATAGTTAATCTCAATGTTATGATGATTTTTAGTTGTTAATTCGTATTCATGCAAAATTACAGTAAACACTCACACACATAGTACTTAATTTTAATTGCAAGAGAATTGTGGGTCAGCATTGTGGACAAGATATTTATTTATCAACAATACACGGTAAGTCTGTATATAATTAATATAAATACATTGTTAGTAATATCAACAAAACATGGTCAATCTCACTATGTATATATTTATTAATGAACAATACTTATAATTTGTATGTTTTTCTAAGGTAGATATTTTTGTTAGCCATAGGAGTAAATCGAAGATTATTTTCATACAGAAAAAGTTCAGAAATTTGTTTTTATATGCAACATTATGCAGTTCTTAAATAAAAGATAAATTGTTCAAATATGTTTATCGGGCAATTACCTACGTGGGAACTGTTATAGCTACCATAGTTTATGGTCAATCGTTTACATAATTGTTTAATATCAGAAATATCCGATGGTAAATGGATGTATCATACAATAAATGTTAGCTGTAAACGTATTATCGTTACCTGTCATATCTGATCCGTCTGTCCAATTGCCTGCAAAATAATGGTTAAATCATAATCAGCATTATCTCAAGTTTTATCCTAAGTCTGAAGTATCTTAATGCCATGATAATTGTTCGTTTTCAAATCATCAACAAGCAAAAGTCTAGTTTACACTCATACAAATATAACTTTCTAATACTTACAAAAACAAATTGAATGTTGGACATGCATTGTAGACAAGAGATAGATTTTTCAATATTACAGGTCATGTCTGTAAAAAATTAATGTTCATTACTTATAATACTTATGAATTACTTGGGTACTTATTTTTTGTAAAGCATACCAGTAAATTGTATTTTTTAACATACGTCGTTTTCTGAAAATATCAATACAAACGTGTTCAAGATATTATTTTGAGTTTTCACAATAAACATGTTCTTTGTCCCTATGTATGCATGCAAAATTTCACAATTACAAAGTTTAAACATCAAATTGCGTCTGTCCTAGAGACCCTCTCAAAATGTCTTTCAGGAAATCGATAATTTAATAAAGTTTGTACTATCACCTATTTATACAAGAATTAAAAAGACAAATACGTTAATGTGTTTGTGAGGAAATATTCATTTTGTTTCGTTTGTGGTTTGTATTTAGAACGATTCAGTTATCACTTTCCTCTTTACTATATTTCTTTAACAATGAAAGTGTACTTTAAACGTGTTATCTTTACCTGTCATATTTGTTCCGGGTGTCGTCCAATTGCCTGTAAACAGTCAAATCATCATCATCATTATATCAAGTACTATCACAATATCAAGTATCTTAATTGTATGATAATTGTTAGTTTGGAATTCGTATACATGCGAAATTCTAGTTAACACTCACACACATAGAACTTAATATTACTTACGAAATACGTTCGAATTAAACGCCTGCATTGTAGGCAAGATATTTATTCATCAACAATACAAGCACGTCTGTATAAAATACATATAAATAAATTGTTAGGAATATCAACAAAGTATGGTATGTCTGTTAATAAATAATGTACATTATTAACTTTAAGTATGTATTCACATTAAACGTGTCATATTTACCTGTCATATTCGGTCCGGGTGTCCAGCCTGAAAACAGAAAAATCGTAATCAGCATTATATCAGGTACTATCCCAAGTATCAAGTATCTTAATGTTATGATGAGTGTTAGTTCTGAATTCATATTCATACGAAATGCTAGTAAACACTCACCCACATAGTGCTTTCTATTACTTACAAACTACATTACATTTGTGGTCCAGCATTGTGGACAAGATATTTATTTATCAACAAATCACGGCACGTCCGTATATAATTAATATAAACACATTGTTAGGAATATCAATAAAACATGGTATATATGTTTATAATTAATGTGCATTATTAACAATGAGTATTTATTACTAAGGTATATATGTTTGAAAGCCATATGATTAATCGAAGATTGCTTTCATACAGAAATAGTTAAGATGCTTTTTTAATGTGCAAAATTATGCAGCATTCGAAAAAGATAGATAGTATTCAATCGCGTTAAACGGCCTATTATCTACTGTGAAACCACAGTTCATGGACAATTGTTTACAGATTTTTTTCTTTTCTTTTTGCTTGTAAATGGATTTATCATAAAATGAATGTTAACTGTAAACGTGTTATCGTTACCTGTCATATTTGATCAATATGTCCAATTGCCTACAAACAATGAGCAAATCATAATCGGCATGATCTTAAGTTCTTTCCCAAGTCACAAGTAGCTTAATGTTATGATAAGTGTTCGTTTTCAAATCACCAACCTGCAACATTATAGTGACACCCATACTAAATCTACTTTCTAACACTTATAAAATGCATTTGAATGTTTGACCTGCATTGTAGGCAAGATATTAATTTATAAACATTACATGGTATGTCTGTTTATAATTTATGTTCATTATAACAATACTTAGGTATTATCTAGGTATATGTGTTTTATAAAGCATACCATAAAATATGTTTTAACATATGGCGTGTTCTTTACATTTATACAAAAGCATGTTCAAGATGTTATTTGGAGTTTTCTTCAGAAAATATTTTCTTCGTCCGTATATTTGCATGTAACATGTCACAAATAGATACTTTCATCAAGTTTGTAGCATCCCCTCATCATGCTAGAATTAAAGCGACAAATAAGAAAATGTGTTTGTTAGGTAATATAAATTTTATTACGTTTATAGTTTGTATTTTAGAACGATTCCGTTATCACTTTCCGCTTTACTATATTTCTTTTGACAGTTACAGTTTACTTTAAACGTGTTATCTTTACCTGTCATATTTGGTCCGGGTGTCGTCCAATTGCCTGTAAACATGCAAATCACCATCAGCATTATACTATCTATTAAGTACTATCTATTAAGTACTATCTATTAAGTACTATCCATTAAGTACTATCTATTAAGTACTATCTATTAAGTACTATCTATTACGTACTATCTATTAAGTACTATCTAATTAACGTAAATAAATCATGAATATCACCAAAACATGACACGTCTGTATAAAATAAATGTACATTACAAATAATGAGTATGTATTACTAAGGTATATATTGGGTAAGCCATAGGAGTAAATCGAAGATTACTTTCATACAATGATTGTTCAGAAACGTGTTTTAATATTCAAAATTATGCAGTTTTGTAATATAATATATTATTGAAATGTATTTGACGGGCTATTACCAACGTGGGAACTGTTATAGTTCCTACAGTTTATGATAAATTTTTAAGAATTTGAAAAATATCGGCTTATCAATGGATTTATCATGCAAATTATGTTAACTGTAAACGTGCTATCTTTACATGTCATATTTCGTTTGTGGTTTGTAATTTAGAACGATTTCGTTATCACTTTCCGATAAACCATATTTCTTTTAACAGTGAAAGTTTACTTAAAACGTGTTATCTTTACCTGTCATATTAGGTCCGGGTGTCGTCCAATTGCCTGTAAATAGGCAAATCAGTATCAGCATTATATCAAGTACTATCCCAAGTGTCAAGTTTCTAAATTTTATGATAATTGTTAGTTTTTGTTTCTTCGTATTCTTGCGAAATTCTAGTAAACACTCACACACATAGTACTTAATATTACTTACAGCAAACATTAGAATTGAAAGCCTGCATTGTAGACAAAATATTTATTCATCAAGACTACACAGCACGTCTGTATCGAATTTATGTAAATAAAGTATTATGAATATAACATAAAACACGGCGCATCAGTATATATTAGTAATGCATATTACTTATAAAGAGTATGTATTACTTAGGTTTATATTGTGTAAGCCGTATGAGTACATCGAAGATACCTTTCATACAGAAATAGTTCAGAACTTTGTTTTAATATTCAAAATTATGCAGTTCTTGAATAAAACATATATTGTTCAAATGTGTTAAACGGGCTATAACCTACGTGGGAACTGTAATAGCTCCCACAGTTTATGGTCAATTGTTAACAAATTATTTGAATATAAAAAAAACATTGTCTATGGATTAATTTTCATTACTTATAATACTTATGTATTATTTGGGAACTTATTTTTTGTAAAGCATACCAGTAAATTGTTTTGTTTTAACATATGGCGTTTTCTGTACAATTCTTCACAAATGTGTTCAAGATGTTCTTCCGATTTTCACAAGAACAATTTTCTTCGTCTCTGAGTATGCATGTCACAAGACACAATTACGAAGTTTACACACACAAGTGTGCCTGTCCTAGAGACCCTCTTAAAATTATTTTAAGGGAATCAATACGTTAATTAAATTTGTAGTTTCAACCTTTGAAGAAACATACATTTTATTTCGTTTTTGGTTTGTATATTAGAACAATTCCGTTATTACTTTATTTATTTTAACAGTTAAAGTTTACATTAAACGTGTCATATTTACCTGTCATATTCGGTCCGGGTGTCCAGCCTGAAAACAGGAAAATCATCATCAGCATTATATCAAGTACTATCCCAAGTATCAAATAGTTAATCTTAATGTTATGATGATTTTAAGTTGTTTATTCGTATTCATGCAAAATTACAGTAAACACTCACACACATAGTACTTAATATTAATTGCAAGAGAATTGTGGGTCAGCATTGTGGACAAGATATTTATTTATCAACAATACACGGTAAGTCTGTATATAATAAATATGAATAAATTGTTAGGAATATCAACAAAACATGGTAAATCTCACTCTGTATATAATAATTAATGAACAATACTTATAATGAGTATGTTTTACTAAGGTAGATATTTTTGTTAGCCATAGGAGTAAATCGAAAATTACTTTCATACAGAAAACGTTCAGAATTTTTTTTTAATATTCAAAATTATGCATTTCTTGAATAAAACATATATTGTTCAAATGTGTTAAACGGGCTATAACCTACGTGGGAACTGTAATAGCTCCCAGAGTTAATGGTCAATTGTTAACAGATTATTTGAATATAAATAAAAAATTGTCAATTTTTAATTTTTATTACTTATAATACTTATGTATTATTTGGGAACTTATTTTGTGTAAAGCATACCAGTAAATTGTTTTGTTTTAACATATGGCGTTTTCTGTACAATTCTACACAAACGTGTTCAAGATATTCTTCCGATTTTCACAAGGACAATTTTCTTCGTCTCTGAGTATGCATGTAACATGACACAATTACAAAGTTTACACACACAAGTGTGCCTGTCCTAGAGACCCTCTCAAAATTCTTTTAAGGGAATCAATACGTTAATTAAATTTGTAGTTTCAACCTTTTCAAACAAGAATTAACGCGACGAATAAGTATATGTGTTTTTGAAGAAACATACATTTTATTTCGTTTTTGGTTTGTATATTAGAACGATTCCGTTATTACTTTATTTATTTTAACAGTTAAAGTTTACATTAAACGTGTCATATTTACCTGTCATATTCGGTCCGGGTGTCCAGCCTGAAAATAATAAATAATGTACATTTTAACTATAACTATGTATTTAAATTAAACGTGTCATATTTACCTGTCATATTCATTATTTCTAATTATGTGCGCAATCTTCAATTGGCCCATTTTTCCGCTTCCAAATAAAGTATAAAAATCATTTTATTCTTAGTAGTGTTAAATAGGAAGATAGAAATGGATCATTGATTTATTTAGGTAGTAAGACTTTGCATTTCATTAACATCTAAACATGGAACGAAAACTTAATTTGTTTAAATGAAAAGCAGCCATGTAGCATGGTGTTTAAGCTGAACTATTAACACTTAAATCATTATTTCTACAATTTAGATTTTTCTATTATAAACAGTATCTAAGTTATCGTACTAATTTAAAAAATATGTAAGTTACTGTAAAGACAGATAATATAAATGGACTATACATATATACTAGTAACAGGCATGTAAATAAAAGTTTGTATTTTTATTTATTTTTAATAATTCGCAAAATTTAGTTTATCTCCATATCCAACTCTAAAAATTGATACTTAGTAAGTATAATATTGACAACACTTATGCTTAATTTAAAGTATTGGTAAACAAAATACAACAACACCAATTTCACTTTTTTTTGGTCTAAACGACCGGATTTCTCGCAATCAATATTGACTTGGCCCCATTGCCAAAGTTGTGGGAAAAAACCTGCCTTGTCCATGCCTATTTGCTCCTTGATTAAGTTTTAAATCCAATAGAAATAATTTTGATTTTATCAACATATTTCAAGACGGCTTCTCGAATTCTGTCCTTAGCACTGGCAATTAAAAAATGACGTAGGTGATATGTTGTCCGCCTAGCGACCTATAAATCACAGGTTTGATCCTCACTGAGGGAGCGTTCTTTAGATCTCCCCCAAAGACAACAAGTTCTGATTCTACCCAGGAAATGGACTCTAGAGCGTTCCAAGCAGCCATTGATGCAATCAAGCTAAAATAAATAGGTTTATACTAAACTTAAACTAACTTAGAACGGGGAAATCAAAAATGGAGTACAATCAAGAGCACCTACTCATGACATTGAGGTAGACGTTGGAGAAGACGTAGCCGAGCTTGTTACTGGCGTTGCACTGGATGTTCATGTGATCCTCAAGTGTGAGATTCGTCAAGGTGATGTTGTTGTCGCCAACCTTGTGGAATCTCGGATTGTTGTAGATTCTGGGATCTCTAACACCCTCATTACCAGAGGCTGAAAATAATATTACAAAAAGTACGACTTAATTAAATTGAGTGATTTTAGAAAAACGTCAAGGGAGAAAACTTTCCCTTACTTGGTACACCAAAAGTCTTCACTTGTGAATAGATCCAGTAAAGTTAGGGACTATTTTTAAAGTAATCAAAGGCATTCAAATGTAGATGTCAGCTAAAAGGAAATTAAATCACACACTGTAAAATTAAAGTTAGTTTGAA
Organism: Dreissena polymorpha; assembly: GCF_020536995.1. NCBI lineage: Eukaryota > Metazoa > Mollusca > Bivalvia > Myida > Dreissenidae > Dreissena > Dreissena polymorpha. The sequence continues at coordinate 48,885,743 of NC_068357.1, read as the reverse complement.
CCAAAAAATAGTCAGATTTAACAAAAAAGTAGACATATATCCAAAGACCATGGAAGCCACTACGTCCCACTTGTAACAATACAATTACGATGTATATAACAGAATACAAAATATCACAAGCCGATGAATTTTTTTTATCAATTTGCAAAAATTCAGCAGTTATACTTATTTGAGTAAGAAACGAGATATGGAAAAAAATGAACTCTAAAAACTATCTTTAACTCTTAAAATTATCCTAATTGCTTGACCATGCTGTAGTTAAGCTGATAAATCAGACATACGACATACCTTCGCCATGCAAATTGTGTTGACATTTGTAACAAAACTGGTTAAGTTTTACCAACAAACTTTAACTTTTAGAAACTTAAAAAAACATTTACTACAATATCGTCAGCTAGACAAATCAAATGTCCACCTTAAACAAAATGTATACTAAAACTATGCAACAACATCTGACCACATTAACCCAAGTCAATAAACGGCACATTAATATATTCAGCGATTTTTTCCCTTCTTTTTATAAATAAGAAACAACATTTTGTTAGTTTCCCTAGGCAGCTCTATGGCTTGAACCTAAGTAAATAAAATATTGACAACTTGACAACACTAAGTTATCAATTTTAAAGAATTTGGAAGGACAAATCAAACACGCCAAATTTTCCCTATTTCTCATGGTTTCGTGCGCATTTGTTTTCCTTTTCGGCTGGTATCGGCACTTTTCCCAATTGGGCAAACAAACTCTCTGAATATATCAAGCAAACTTACAGTCCGCCAGTGAGACACCGTTGATGAACCATTGTATCATAGGGGCTGGCACCCCAAAAGCCTTGCAAATAAACGTGGCCTTCTCCCCTTCCGTCTTCTCTTGGTTATTAGGTTCCTGGGTCCATTCTGGCGCCGCTGAAATCGGAAAGCAGGGTTCAAACAAACATTTCCAAATGGAATTCAAGCACCCACCAAAAAGTGAAATACAAACAACTTTTCCTAAATGCAACTTTGAAATGCCTTTAAGTACTTTTAATGACAATTCTTACAAAGACGTATGTGTACATACATACCAAACTCAATGTAAATTAACATAGTTGTGCTTATTTAATTATGAAGCATCAGCTGCATAATTCCTCTCAAAACCCGTACCAGAAATACTGTAAACAAACAGTGGGTATCTCCTCAGATAGGAGGAGCGACCAATATCATCGCATCTATACGACACGAAAGCTTGGTAAGAATATGGTTTCAAATACTTTTAATTGTGATTATTTCATTTTCAAGCACTTTTCTAGCCAAATTCAAGCACTTTCTAAGCACTCCGGATCGTTTGTAAGCATTTTTCAAGGTAATACTTGATTTTCAAGCCCTTTTCAAGGTCTGTGGGAACCCTGGAAAGGGAAGTTGACAGATCCAATTTTATGGGACATATTTTGCAAATGTTAAATGTTTTTATTTCACTCATTGCCTTCGCATTTTACAACGAATCAATGCCAGTTGGCGCTTCTGTGACAGCTCTATTCAACTCATTTATTTGTTTTCAAATTCTTTTCAGATGAGAGGAAATTTGGAGAGCAAAACTATTAAAAGATATTTTTTAGGAGCTGATGAATACTGCGCATGTTTATATCAACTGAAATAGGTAAACAGTAAAGCCACATTCATCAATGGGGAATAACAAGATTTTTCTCGGTACTTAATTACAATCAGGCCTTTTTCTGGCCTTTTAAGGAAAAAATACAATTTCCGGATTGGGAAAAGCTGATTTTATACAACTCTTTAGAATTCAAATTATAAGAACAAAATCATATAAATTATAGTTATATACATTATTAGATGCAATTGAAAATTGAGATGTAATAATAAACAGTCATCTCTTGAAAAAAAAATCGGATGTATTTTACCATTTTGCTTTGGGAATGGGTCCGTTTAACGGACCAGTAGATACGTCTGAAAAAGGCCTGACAGGTATTATAATATATGTATCCCGGAAAAGTGACCTTTTGGAAAACCCACTAATCTGCTGGTACAAATAAAGCTGACCCATTAATTATTATTAATAAAATGAATAATTATTATTTAAAGTTAGCTATTAGTAGTTGATATAATGGACTAGCGTTGTTTGTACCGGGGTGATTAGTGGGTTTTTCATTAACTCGTGGGAATTCCAGGATCAGTCAATTTACTCACATTCAATATTGACATCAAAAGCCTTGGTGGTCCTCTGTTTGGACTCGGTGTTGAGGCCCATGCACTGGTTACAATTGGGCCGCGATCTTTGATAAGGGGGTTTAATGCATGTGCGTAAAGTGTCATCCCAGACAAGCCTGTGCAGTCCACACATGCTCATCAGGGACAATACTTTGCGCTGTTATTGTGTGTTTTTTTAAAGGAGATGAACACCAAGTTAAGGCAGCAAGTGTCGTCCCTGATTAGCCTGTGCGTTGTGGGACAACACTTTATGAACAAGCCTTAAACCCCCTTTTCTCAGAGCGCCTCTCAATTATTATAATTCACTCACATTCAATGTAAACATCAAAGGCCTTGGTGGCGTATTGTTGGGACTCCGTATTGAGGCCCATGCACTGGTACTGTCCCGCGTCCTCCATCTGAACCTCGGAGATCTGCATCTCTTGGCCGAAGCTCTTGATGGATGCGCGGTCCGGCAGGCTGCCATTTATCCTCTCCCAGTACACGTCGGGGGTTGGGCTGTGGGGGTAAGGGAAAGATTGCACAATCACTCTCTGCTTAATGTGGGGGTAGGGTAGGATTGAACAATCACTCTCTGCTTGATCAAATGTCATCATTATTACCGTGGCTTACTCTTTTCGCTAATTTGCTGTTTTCCAGATGAGCTTCGAAATTATCAAATATGGCTTATGAAATGGGCATTCGGCTACAACATTATCGTGATATTAGTTAATTTCATCATAAATTCCCTGGCTTACTCTATTCGCTAATTTTGCTGTTTTCCAGATGAGCTAGAAATTGGCAAATATGGCTTATGAAAAACACCATATAACAACGAAAACGAAAAATCCTTAATTTGGCTGCCTCAATATCTAACAGATGGGGAGCCCAGATTAAAAGCAATGTCTACCGAACGTAGGAGTAAAATGTGCATAGAATAGTGTGACGGACGGAAGCACCTCGATGGGAGTTAAAAATGGGCTGAGAAAGTAAAATTAATTTGTGAATTAACAAACTATTTGCTAACGTTTGCTTTTACTACACATATGTATGGCCTGTTGGATGTCAATTCACTCCGAATCACCCTACTGGTGCAGTGCCTAAATCCACCACATTCCGAAGGTATTTGAACAATATTTTAAGAAGAAGTGAACAATCGACCCCAAAATTTACATAAGTCAAGTTAGGTTCAATGTACATTTGCAGGCATGTGACTTCTGGAATATACATAATGCAGCACTTACTTTCCGGAGAAAATACACTTCAGGCGGGCTGTGGTTCCCTTTGCAAAGAACTGGTCACTAGGGGAGGTCCACAGCTCAGCAGCGGGATGCTTCTGCTCAGTAGCTGAAAACAACATACGATAAAGACAGGGATAGAAATTAGTGGTTGCCTGTTCGCCCTTGCCCCAAGGCGAGTATATTTAGATCCGTGCAATTCAATTTCAAAATTTGAGGGTCCGTCTGGGCAACTACCTTTTTAAAAAAAGCTTGAAACAGTTTTCCTGCATTTTAACAGGTTATTTTTAAAAAGCACAAAGATTCGGGCTCTTAAAACAGCATTAATTCATGACAGCAATTTAATAAAATTGTCTGATTTTGTTGTGTTAACATAACTATTACTATTACTTTTGTTAAACATACCAAAGTACTAGAGAAAGTTGCCTATTTGGGAAACATACCATACATAGTTTCTATCCATGAGAATGTACAATTTTAAATGTTACTAAAATTGCAGCTCCTGGCCAAAGCTCTTTGGAATATTATTGTTTAATACGCTAGTGTACAATTAATGGCTAGGTTTCAAGCAGGTGGGTGCGTAGTAAGTTCATCATCAAAGATTACCATCCTGGTGTCCATCATGTTCGATCCTCTGTCAGGAGGTTTTCTCAAGACCTTTCCAAAGACACTCATGTGTCGCGTTCTGAGAAAACTGGGTATAATTCATATACGAGGTGTCGTCCCAGATTAGCCTGTGCAGTCCGCACAGGCTAATCAGGGACGACACTTTCCGCCTGAATTAGATTTTTGCTAAGAAGAGACTTCATTTAAACGAAAAATATCATAAAAGCGGTAAGTGTCGTCCCTGATTAGCCTGTGCTGACTGCACAGGCTAATCTGGGACGACACTTTACGCATATGCATTATTCCCAGTTTTCTCAGAACACGACACTCAGTAGTAGTTCAAACCAGGAAATAAACATCAGTGTCTTTATAAGCCTAAGGTTTGGACAGACCTTGTGTTGAGCCATTCAAAAAGCCAGGACTTCACTATTTGTGAGAGATGTTAAAACATTCATTTACAGTACACAGTGTTTCTAAAAGATTTAGCCAAGAAGCTATGGTAATAAATCCAATAATGATTGGTTAACTGAGCTTAAATAGATTTAATCTTGACTGGATATCAATTGTTATCCTTACACCCAAAGACTTGTATTTGAATTTCTGGTCCGATGGAGTTGTCCCTCATGAAGTAGTTCAGGGCCATACACGCGTAGGCTCGGCCACCATACTCATCAGATTTCTGCACGTTAGTGATGCGCAATCGACCTTAAATTAGAAATAGTAAAATTAAAATAAGATTATGCATGTATAAGCATCAAATGATCAGGGTATACTTTCGCCCATTTTGGGGGCAAAGTCCGCCTCATTCTCCTCAACCAAAAGTAAAATATGTTTCCATTAACTTTCGGCAAACAAATTAACCATCAGATGAGACACAGATACAACGTCACCTGAATGTTTAAAGTCATGTAACTGACATATGTAGACAATTTTACTTTTTCAATTTTTGTGTTTATATTGGCAACCTCATCAACTATTAAAATATGAATACAACCTTTTGGGTAAAAATATGTTTACCAAATTTTTCAAATTGATTTATTGAATGACAAAATTAGTGTAACTGACATTTTGTAAAATTCTCAGGAGAAGCAAAAAACTGTTTAATTAAAATAATAAACATTTCTCAGTATTTCAATTTTCTGAAAGGTGTACAAATTAAAAAGTGTAAAACAAATCAAAACTCCAAATTGGGTCTGTTTTCAAACAATAAATAATTACGAAAGGAGCAGTTACCATAACTTCAACGCTGAAATATTTTGAATGCGCAGAATAACGTTAATACTCTTAATGTATAATTAAAAATGTGCTCCTGAAAAATTTACAAAATGTCAGTTGCACTAGTTATTACATTCAGCAGACTATAAGTTATCACATACTTGCTGCACACGAAGTTAAAAGGACAATCAACGCTACAACAACAACATTCCGCCGTCTGCTACTTTCAATATCCATGCTGACCCTCTTGTCAAAGTTTCCATTAACTTTTGACAACCAAATTTACCTTTTGATGAGCCGCATACCCAAATTCTCACATACTGCTCCCCAAGGCATAGAAGGGACTAGCAACCCTACAACAACAACAACAATATTTGGCCGTCTGCTACCTTCAATATCCATGCTGACCCTCTTGTCAAAGTTGATGGCTTGCCACCTGCCGTCGCGCTCCTTGATCACCCAGTTCACGTCCGCAGGTGGGAAACTCTGAGGGGGCGTACACTGCAGGGTCGTAGCGTCACCCGCTTGCACACTTATTACCTGCAAAACAGCAAATGCATGCATTTTCTACGGTAGATATTCAGGGCTACATTTTTTCGCAAAAATGTCTTAACCAATTTTATCGAGTAATACAATAATAATAATTTTGCTGTTTTATTCAGTGCAAAAAAAATATTTAGCCAATTTTCCTCATTTCTAGCCATTGATTAATGTGTCGAATCTGTGAGTATGTCAGTGATATTGCAAACACGGTGTTGTTCATAATACTTCATGATTGTAAGAAAAAAATAATCGTCTGGAAAATATAACTTGGACCCCCTACACGGTGCCTATACCACGTGACTTCTCAAGATCTGTGTTGGGGGAATAAAGCGCAACCCAGATAACATTTTTAAGGATGTCTTTTTTAATATTTCACCATTTTTAATGGGATATAGTGGAGAGTTTTCTATAGGTTTCATGATTTTTTAAACACATAAGTATTTTTCAGTAAAGTGCAATCGCGCGTTTGTAATATGAAGTCCCCACACTGATCCGACATTTTGCTAACCGTTCAAACGCGCGGTTGCACTTAACTGTAAGAATTACTTATTTGTTAACAAAGATCATAATACCTCTCGAGAATGAGCGGGCTCTCAACTTAATCCAATTAAAAATGGTGAATATTTAAAAATACATCCTTAAAAAATGTTATCTAGTCGCGCTTTATTCTCCCAACACATATCTTTAAAAGTCACGTGGTATAGGCACCGTGCCCTAGAGAATACTTGTTTAATATGGATTACAGTAGGGCTGCAACAAATCCAAAAAATTTGTTCGGAACCGAATCCAAATATGGTTTCTTGCAGTATTTACGGATCCGGATCCCTCAGATAAGAGAAAATTAGAATTTTCTGTCTAAATTAAAGTAATCAATGTTTTAGAAGTATAATTTGACCAAAAAACATTAAACATTTATTAACAAAAAACTAGGGATGGGACAGAATATCCGAATATTCGAAAATCGGCTCAATATTCGAATCCAAAATTCATATTCGAATGTTCTATTTTTATGCAAATATACTTCCAAAACGTTATAAGTACATGTACAAAGTCGCAGTTTTGGTTTCCATTATAAGTCATTGCTTTGATAACAGCTTCCATCAATGAACGAGATGATAATTGGCCGACAGGATGGTATAAGGAGAGGCACCAATCGTCGAATTACTATCAATTCATAGTTATTCAATAAGTACAAACTATTTTCTGAAAATCAGTAGAAAATGAAAGTTAATTTATGTAAAGCATTTACGTATATTAATAAACATTTAAAAATTGACACCATGCTCGTTGTAGAAACTTGGTACAATACATTATTTAAAGCCCCATTAACACTCAAAATCAACGAATATTTCGTAAAATATTTCGTATAATAAAGTTGACCCATACAAAATCACTGTTCCTTAAAGCAACAGCCGAAATGTGAACGCTATATGTGGTCTGGTAACATAGATTTAATAAAATACATTTACAAGTTACCAGACCATATATAGCTTTGAAAGTATGGCTGTTATATACGGAACACTGATTTTGTATGGCTTAACTTTATTTTACGACATAATTAACGAAATATTCGTTGGATTTTGAGTGTTAATGGGGCTTTGATGTGTACGCATTGAATCGCAAAACTCATTAATTTATCGGGGTGATAGTAACTATTGTGGTTAGTCTACATTAGCGACACAGTAATTCACATGCACCGAAGTAGGGTGTAACGAAACAAAACAACGAAACGAACACATAATTTTTTAAATATTTTGTCACAATATTTATTATCGAATCCCGGGTGAATACAGTTTCATGCTTTTGTACATAATGTCACGAAATTTATGATCGAATAACGGCTGTATAAAGTTTGAAGCAATAAACGTGTCCGTTTCGCAACACTGCGTTTTGAGAGATAGAATCTATATTTGTAATATGACATGAGTAAAATAGACATAAAATTATTCTTTGGAGCGAAATCACTTGCATTGAGTATCAAATTAACTGAAGTTTGTATTTAAAGAGCTAATATGTATTTAATGTTCATGACATTAAGCATTAAATATTGTGGACTTAAAATGAAAACTTCATTCGTTTCAAGTTACCGAATTAATATACGTAACATCACTAAAATTATGTTTCAATTAAGCTTTATTTAATTTAATTCTTACATAGTTGATAAGTCTACGTATTGCTTTGTTCACTTAGCCTTCTTTACCTTATGCATGTTGAAAAGTACAGAAAACAGAACATTGTTTAAGCTTTGAAAATGCTGATTTTTTCTCGCGATTGGTTAACCTTTAATCTTAAATGCAGTCTAACAGAGCTGTCTACGCCTATTATACCGGTAATGTTGCACTCGAAAAGTAGAAGTTGGTTGTCAATAGGGGGCAATAAGGGATTATATATAGAGAGATGGTAACTTTTAGCCAGACAGAGCTTGAATAGCGAATTGTATTGTGAATTTATAGAACGTTTAAAGAATATCTGGACAAATTATCTCATATCGGGACGCTGGAACAATCATCAAACTGGCGGGACAGTCCCGTCGAGATCTGGCATGTTTGTTTTAATTCCGTTAACCATATATGCAAATAAATGATAATCTACTCAGAATTTAGTTTCTCAAATCTAGAGCAATTAAATCTTTCTTAAATGGTTCTTTATTCCAGAAAAAATAGGGAAACCAAAAGCATAAATATTATCGATGGAAAGTAATCCAGATCAATTATTGAAATAAATTAGAATTACGGTTATGTGCTTTTCTGAAATATCTTACGTCTAATGAAACTAAACAGTATTTATTTTAAAAAGAGCCTAATAATAAATGATCTTTAAAAAACTGTTACTCGATCCTGTATCGTTTCCAGTATTCGTTCCCATCCCTACAAAAAACATAACACATTTCTCGTTTAACATTGTAGCGATGTCCAAATAAAACGAATCCTTAACACTTATTCACTTAATAGTTTGCTCGTTAAAATACACTTTTCACTGTTCATAAATTGATGTTTGTTTTCACAAAAATTAACATATCAGCATTGTCCGGGTCCAGGCAAACCCTATGAGCACTGACAGGGTCTCCTGCTGTGGAGAAGATTCTCTCACTGTGCACTGAGGTTCCTTGCAGCACAATATAGCAGTTAAACTTAGTATATGACGAAATATGCTTTCAAGACAATACATTATGCAGGAACACAATTTGACAGGCCGCGAAATTATGCAAAATTTACCTGAATCACCTTCTAGCCGCACTGGATCCACTACCGTTGTTTTTAATACAACTCAGAAAGACAATAAGGATTGAAAACCTACTTATTGCCATTAGGAATTGCATTTGTAATTTGTAGATCCTCCATGATTGCGAATAAGTTTTGATTTCGTTGCTCATTACGGAATGTCCAATGACAATAAAAGCCAAAGGATCTCGAATGATCTGCTATTTGACTGTCACTCGTCAATAAACATCGACTATTACACGTATGATTTATCTTTTAAACAGAACGAGTCTGTATAAAAACAATATTTTTGAAAACAGCGCTAGGTTACATACAACTATGAAAATAAATATCCGGAACCGAAATTTTCAGGGGTGGATCCGTACCGGCGAATCTGAAGTTGGATCCGATATCATCGGATATTTCGGGTACCCGTTGCAGCCCTAGATTACAGACACTTTCATTTAGCAACGCTTGAAAAACCTAAGCGTTAGCTTTAGGTGAGCCATGTGAACTCCACAGACTGAGTTTAATCAACATAGCTTAAGTACTATTTCAGTTTTCAAAGGATCCAGATTTTTTTGTGACAGTTTTTAGTTATTTCCATAACTATAGCAACCGCAATTTTGTCTGACGAAACAAAAATTAACATTTCCTATGTAGCATTTAACCACATACCGAGTTTCATCAAACTGGCTAAAGAACTTTTTGAGTAATCCAGAGCCAGATTCAGAGAGAGTGAACGATGGGGGGTAAATACCCTCCCTAAAAACTAAAGAGGACTAAACAATTAATTGCTGTATAATTATATGTCTTACCCTCCTCTCTTCAATGGGAAACCGAGCTAGTTTCGCCTCGCGAAAGTTTACACGAACAGAGGCAACAATACCATGGCCGTTATCTGCAAAGCACTGGAAAATACCCGCGTCTTTTGGCTCCGGTTTACTGAACACTATCGTGCCTTGGTTGGGTAGCTGGGCCACTCTGTCATCGTTACCGCTAGGGTTGAAGTCAATCCCATTTCGTTTCCATTTATAGCTGAAAATATATATTAAAAATCACTGCATGCAAAGTGTTAACATTCACACACACACACAAAAACCCACCTAGATTAGTACAAAAATAATATATTTAGTCACTATTTAGCATATAAAAACGATTAATTAAATTATATCACAACTATATATGGACACGGAAGAGTTTTTTTTAACAAAATGAAATTTTACTGGTACATAAATGCTATAAAAAACTCATTGTATGCTAATTAACACAGACAGTTGCAGATGTCTTAAGACAGTTTTATTAACAATTCCAGTTACTTTAATGAAACTGATATATATTTAGTTTTAACATCATGTAAATATTATTAAAATTAAGAGTACCAACTGGTCACAAAATATGCCAATTAAAAGGTCTCGGCAGCATTGATATGTGAAGGAGGTTTTAATTTGTTGTAGAAATGATGGCACAGAAAGTAATTCAGAAAAGAAGAAACATGGCAATGGTATGAAAAGAGGCCTCAACATATAACATATTAATCTAATTTTATTTAATGAATTGTGCAAGGTAGGTAGGCAATGGAGCTATAATAATAATAACAAGAGATGTGTTTGTCAGAAACACAATGCCCTCTACTGCGCCGCTTTGAAATAAAATTTCTATTTATGATTTGGCAGGCATAGACATTATCACCCTTTAAAGCTTGTTACTTCCCTTTGAATTTGTTGTTTGACCTTTGACCTTGAAGGATGACCTTGACCTTGATCTTTCACCACTCAAACTGTGCAGCCTCATGAGATACACATGCTTGCCAAATATCAAGTTGCTATCTTCAATATTGCAAAAGTTATGGCCAATGTTAAAGTTTTCGGACGGACGCACAACTGACAGACTGACAGTTTAACTGCTATATGCCACCCTACCGCTGGCATAAAAATAATTATCAAAAAGGGTTGGGATTCTTTCCGTGTCATAATGACAGATATTGGCAATCCACACTACAGTCAGCATTAAAGCAGAGCAGATCTGCTTAATTGTATGGTAGTTTGCCCTTACACTGGCCAATGAATTTGGTAAATCATGGCATGACATTTATACATACATGGGATTAGGTATCCCCTCCGCTATGCACGCTATTTCCACGGATTCCATAGGTTTGTACCAAATGTCCATTTCTGGATGTTTGACCATGTTAGGTGGCCGGTTTACTGGTGCAAAAAAAAACACATTGTAAGATCAATCAGAGAGAACACATTTCATTACACAAACCAATGAACATGCTTAATATTTAATATGAAAAGTAAGACAGATGAACGACAGCATTTAAGACTTTAAATGTTTGATTAAATCAACGTTTTGGTCATCTAACAATACATTGAATTCGATTTTCAGTGGTTTATAAAACGAATATAATAACAAAAGTAATCTTAATGCAATCCTAAACAAGAGCACCGCCTAGCGGGTGCAGACCGCTCATGTGTTTGTCAAAGTATGAATCAAATCTGATCACAAATAAAGAAGTTCTGGCAATGTTAGCAAAATTGTGGGGGTATGGTCATAAACTACATTATCTTTCAAAAATAAAAAAATAAAAATGGGAGGGATTCTTGGGTGGCATAGTTGGACAGTCTTTCAAAAATAAAATCATTGCAAGGGCACCGCCTAGCGGGTGCAGACCGCTCATCTATTTGTCAAAGTATGAATCAAATCTGATCAAAAATAAAGAAGTTATGGCAATGTATGCAAAATTGTGGGGATGTGGTCATATAAAACATTATCTTTCAAAAATGAAACAAAAGTTTTTTTTTTAAACCATGTTTAAACAAATATGGGGGGGGGGTCGGGGTTGAGAGGGGGTAAAGTTTGTGTGGAGTCTATTGTGGTATGTCAGGTAAGTGTTGTTTTGTCAAAGTATGAATCAAATCTGATCATAAATAAAGAAGTTATGGCAATTTTTGCAAAATATAATACTTTGACCTTGACAGTCAGGGTCATTCAAAAGTCAAGGTCAAATTCAACTTGCCAGGTACAGTACCCTCATAATAGTAAGAAAGTATTTGAAGTTTGAAAGCAATTGCCTTGATACTTTAGAAGTAGAGTGGATCTAAACACAAAATTTAACCAAGTATTAAAAGTTACTAATTAAAAAAGGGCCATAATTATGTCAAAATGCCAGTCAGAGTTACATAACATTGCCTGCCTGCACAGTCCCCTTATGATATTAAGCAAGTGTTCCAAATATTTAAGCAATAGCTATGATACTTTAGGAGTAAAGTCGACCTAAACACAAAACTTAACCAAATTTTCAATTTTCTAAGTATAAAAGGGGCCATAATTCTGTAAAAATGCCAGTCAGAGTTACATTACTTTGCCTGCACAGTCCCCTCATGATAGTAAGTAAGTATACCAAGTTTGAATGCAATAGCTTTGATACTTTATGAGAAAAGTGGACCTAAACAAAAAACGTAACCGGGCGCAGACGCCGACGCCAACGCAGACGCTCAGGGGATGACAATAGCTCTTTTTTTTCAAAAAATAGATGAGCTTAAAACTAATAAAAAACTTATTGTTTGGAATAACCCGGCCCCTTACATGGCAGGTGGGTTACAGGTCGACTCGGTAGGTGATTTTTTTATTAATAATTTCTTTTCATCTTGGGTTTTTTACTGCGATTGATAATGATGATATTTTTCATGCTACATACGACTTCTGATAACACTTTTTGCAAATAATTATCCTGGCTTATTGAGCGAGTCAATGGGTCATTCCAAACAAATAATTTTTTTAAGGATCGCCTAATGATATAAAATAGTGTGTATGCATTTTGAAATGATGACAAATATTTGTCGTTAGATTAAATATATACAGGATGAACTGCTGCTTACCTGCAGCTGCCAGCCCCAAACACAGAAGGAGTATTAATGCCTGCAGTCCCATCTTGAAACAATATCTCAATATTCACCTGAAATAAACAATACACTTCATTAATTGGACTATTTTCTATTGAATTCAAATAACACAACAGGTTAAATAAGTTGAATTTTAATCATACTCATGATGTAACCTGTATCCAAGGTTACCATTTAAAATTGCCTATTCTTTACATATTGTCAATACCAAAAGTATATTTTGAAAATACATCCTCTCAGAGCACCGTATGTAGATGTGCAATTGTGTAAACAAAATGCAGTGAAAAAGTTCATAGGTATTCCAAATTTGATAATGCACTTAACTGTACAAAAGCAATTGTATGTGTATACAAAAGCTGTCCCAAGACAGCGCCTTCTACTATTATCCTGCTTTGATAGCATACGAACAGTCACTTGATATAATGATCACAAAGACTTAGTAAAATATCTGATGTAGTTATAAAATGTATGTTAACCTTAAGCTTAAAATTTACAAATTAAAACAAGTAATCTTTGCAACCATGTCAAGGAACCAGATTTACCAATAAATTTAGTTGAATTTAGTTAAGTTTTGCTTAAGCATGCATTTAAGTTACCTATTATACAAAATTACAACTCTATAAACCACCATCCAAACTTAAGTTATCAAGCGGAATCAGTTTTTCTATTTTAAGTTATAGTGATCTTGACCCCACTGGCCCCAAGTTCCTTTCTAGACCAGCGTGTAACATACCTTAAAAAACATTTCAGAAAATATCTTCATTCCAACTGAAGTAACTATGCGCAAACTTGTTATCTATTATTCGCAACAGTGATCTTGACCTTGACCCAACTGTTATCAAAATGCAGCAGACAAGCCATTTTGAAATGTGTGCAACAATTGTTTGTAACCTCACACAATGACCCCTAAATGTGTGAAGTTTCAATCGAATACCTGTAGTAGAAACAGTGATATGGAGATGTTGCAAGTTTACATTAACCAATTTATGCCCAGTGGACTCTCCCATCCTTCTAAATTGGATCAAGTTAATTCCAAAATTAGGGATATCTGGTATATTTATTTCTATTTTTAGAATAATTCTAACAGAATTTTGTTATGCATTATGCATTATGCGGCGTCTCATCTGGGTCTACGCTGTTTGCAATGTCCTTTTTTTCAGGACGCTAGGCATGAATGGGTTAACTAGAGCATAACGTGTATGCCGCCGTTTGTGAGAGTATCAAGCTTGGACTTTTTGGTGAAAAGTTGAGGTAATAAACTAATATTTCAAGGTCGTAATCGAACATATATCTTAATCATGTCAGTTTTTAATGTTCAGTAACTACGTCATTTTGACTTTTTTCACTCAGAACCATTCGCGATTGAGGAAAAAAGAAAGTTGTGGCCATAACATAATTGTCCATTCTTATAAAACTTTATTATAAACACATTTGCTCTCATCAAACAGAGCTTTTTAAAACAAATCTTAGTAGTAACTATATTATAATATAAGTACATTAATAAATTAAAGTGACCATAAGCATCAAACACACACATTTGTCATTCAATGCCAATGGAACTGCCATTCCTTTTTTGAATATTATATGAGGGTTTTAATTGCAAATAGAAGTGTTGTAGGGACATCATGATTAATAAATTTGCTATTTGATGTACTAAGCGCTGGTAACGTTATTTAACCCTTAAAGCGCTGGAGCTGAATTTTAAAGGCCTTTGCAAACAGTTTGGATCCAGATGAGACGCCACAGAACGTGGCGTCTCATCTGGATCCAAACTGTTTGCTATTCTGATAGTATTCTTTGAAAAACAATCGAAGAAAATGCTAATTTTAGGAATTCAACAGACGACATTTTAGCAGACGACAAATTTCCCAGCATGCAAAGGGTTAACCAACATGTCAGATTTGTAGGTGTACAATATGCACTCCTTAAAACCTGACCTGTTGAATAAATTACGATTAAAACCATCAAACATTGGCGGGAAAATATGAAATCATTATTCTATGATGCAAAGAAAACACCATTCACCAGAAATAACAAAGCCAAATACAACTGAAACATGACTATTCAAAATTTAGCATTCTTACAAAGAAAAAGCTATAGAGATGGGTACAATGGAAACAACTGCATTTGGATGATTTTATAATATAAAAATTGTGCCCAAGATTTGGTTAAAAAAGGACATGTCACATCATGTTGCCTCTATTTAATAGACACATAATTTCCATATAGTATTCGTATGTTACATGTGTTTTTAAATCATTACTTCTTGCAGCAAACAACACAAAAACAAAAACAGATCGAACCTGTTTCAACTTTAATTCATGAAATGAAAACATTTGTTTTTTAATTCAATTCATTCTAAAGTATTCTTCTTTATTGTTAATTACACACGGCTATGAAAGAACACGTGAAAACGTTGCAAATTAATGGTTTGCATATTGGTAAAGGTACTTGCATGAATACAAATGCAATCTGCAGATCTATTTACCTTTACTATTGCTCAGGTAAATTCCAATGCGTAAACACGACCTACTCACGCGTAGTCCAACTTGTTGACGCTCTCAAATGTTAACTTGTTATATGGGTAATATTTGGAGCGTACAGCAGATCAGCGAAGCGTCATAGAAAAAAAATAAATTAATGAATCAAATCACCGGGCTTTAAATAGAACCATACGGAAAAACCATAACTATAGTCTGTTTCGGTAAACCAGGTAAACAAACAGGTTATTCAGGCCCAAGGGAAATAATGTTCATTTCTCAGGTCAACATCAACATTCCCCGACACAATTTAAATTTATGTCCCATATCCTATCTTATCTCCATCTCTCTGTCTCTTTTCTATTTTCTATATAAAGTTTAACACCATGCCACAATTGTTAATTACTTTTTGTAAAAGTTGCATTGTCACTGTATACTCATGTGTCACTGTATTTGTGAATTGATATGTGAATGATAGAAATGCAATACTGCTGCAGCTTCTGGAGTTTCAATTCTTTATATTGAGCTTAATAAATGTAATGTTGTTGTTGTTGTTCTTGGAAAAACCAAAACAATGGTGGAAAGTTTTCCTTTTTTGTTGACATTGTTGCGCGAGTATTTTGTGCGCAACATTCAAGCCCCGATATCAGACAGTTAATATCAACGGATTGCAATAATATTTACATACCTGTGTAGATAGTTCATTTCTCGATAACGTTCCGTAAGAATTATGAAATGACACTTTGATTTTTGCACGCCTGAGCAATTTCAATCGAACCACTATTCAAATTTTCAATACCTCTCGATTCACTCGCTGTGTATCTATTTATCCATCAGGGTCTGCACTGTTTGCTTACAGGAATTTCTGTAAGAAATATTCTAAATAGAGAAATAAATATACTAGACATCCCTAATTTTGGAAATAAATTGATCCAATTTAGAAGTCTGGGAGAGTCCACTAGGCATAAATGGGTTAAAAACTTAAAATGTATATTTAACGACTCTGCAATCTTGTCAATAGTAGAATTGATTGCGTATGTTTCATGGAAGTGCAAATGTTTGTCTCGCATGGAATAAATGGCATGTAATACAAACCTGTTGTTACCTTACAAATGACTTTCTTCACACTCTTTGCTATACGTATGAACGATAATTAAAAAAAACACAACAACATTAAACATCACTGTTCATGAAGAGTGATGAACACGTTTGTGACTTTGTAAAAAACCCGCTGAGTTCCTAATTGTATGATGCTTATTTCAAGTTTATCATCATTAACCCATTTATGCCTAGTGGACTCTCCCATCCTTCTAAATGTGATCAATTTATTTCCAAAATTAGGGATGTCTAGTATATTTCTTTCTATATTTAGAATATTTCTTACAGAGCAAACAGCACAAACCCTGATGAGGGTCTATGCTGTTGCCAAGGCCTTTTTTCTAGACGTTAGGCATAAATAGGTTAAACTGCGGTTATTGTACTACAAAAATAAACGTGTATGTCTGACAATGATGAAATATGGTACCATTTGTTGGTTAGAATGATAATTCGTTTTAGTTCTGATATTTGTGAGAAAACAGTATTTCTGAACATTTACCATAGTCCAATATAGCCATTATATGTATCTTTTGACGATTTGAAAACCTAAAAATTATAAAGCGTTGCAACGCGAAACGATTGAATAATTTGGAGAGTTCTGTTGTTGTCGTTTAAATTTACGAAACTACGAAGATTGCTGATATAACGTATACAATACTTTCAATGCATATACATGGCGGAATAGCCGAGGGGGCCAATGCGTTTTTACTTCAGACTAACTCCAGGACTCCGGGGGTCACTTGTTCGATCCCTGGTACCGGCCACTTTGTTTTCCTTTGTTTGATTTTATTCTTGATTTTGTACTGGAGCTTTTAAGATCCAATGTTTACATTTAGCAATATAAAGCATTTAATGACAAACTTCAAAATATGCCATAATCTTTGAAAGGCCACTTTAAGAAATAACGAGGATGAGTGATGATCGGAGTTGGATATTTTCAAATGATATAAACAGCCCGATAATTTGTTATCGACCATTTTTTCATTGTTCAAACGCCATCGGTGTGGATGTTTTCCAGCAGCTTTCTTACTTACATTAAACGGTATAATTGTGTTTCCAATGCCATTGTAATCGCTTCAAAGCTCTTCCGAAATATTGCGCAACCAATGTTTGGATTTATACAATTTCATATTAGCAACTATTTGTGACAATACAATTATATACGACATAACAATGATACTGTTGGTAACCTTAAGTCAGGTCAATGGTTTTCTGTATACCAATGTGCTTAGACAATCAGTTATGAAAATCTTATCACACTGATTTATATAAATTTTTATTATTTTTTTTCGCTCAAACGTGTGAATATGTCATCAATACATAGCTTTTGAAAGAATTAAGCGCTTTAATAAGGCCAAATGAAAAAAGTTTCGTGTCCCATAACGTGGCCCAAAAACTCTCAGTCTGGGTCGGTACATCTGGCAGTTGTTCTATACGATTATGGGGGAGGGATGGCGTGTGAGCCGAGATGTATCTGCTCAATTAAACATTACAATATACGTGTATAAGTAAGTGTTTTGATGAAATGCAAATTCTTTCTCTTAAACGGATGCCATCTGCAACTGCGAATTTAAATCAAGGATATGAAGTAGGCGCGGTTACGGGATTTAGGGTTACAGAGGGGGTGGGGGGGGGGGGGTAACCATTATTAACGTATAAATAACGCATCAAACTGCACAAAGGATTAAATATTAAATAGAAATGTGTATTCAACAGATAGACACATTTATTTAAATTAATATCACTGTGCACGTCTGTTAATATATGCCATTTACCTTTGCATGTGAGTCATACAAAAACTTCTGATAGTTGCTTTTTCTCCATAAGACCATAAGAACATATTTGTTGTTTTCGGTTAGGTGCAGACGACACTTTCCTGTCGTTTGTTATTCTGTTATTTTATTATATTTTGAACGAACCATGTTGCCTAACGAAAAAGGTGATGATATCTTTTATTTTAATTTTTATATTGGAGAGGTCGTGCGCCGTTTCCAATCCTTTCAATACGCCAGTGAATCGCGATCACAAATGAAGATGTTGATGGCAATTGTTTTCGAAAAAAAAATGGACAACAAAATAACGTATACAGGTTTATATAACAAAGCCCATTTCGGTCTGAGGAATAGAAGTAGGGATGTTTTCGTTTGTGTCCGGATTTGCGTTATAGCTTATCCGCATTTTTTGTGCATGCAGCAAATACGTGCATCATATACAAAGAATCAAAGTACTGACAGTATTGGTGTGACGATGCTTTTGAAGAGGATTGATATAAAAGCATCTATTTAAGTTTATCTACATCACCACAATTGTGTATGTGGGTACGAAAATTTTGGGTAGGAAAAAAAGGTACGAAAATTTTGGGTACAAAAATTATGCAAAAAATCGGTACGAAAAAAGATTTGGTGTGGTTACGAAAAAAAAATTTGGGTAGGAACAAAATTGGGTACGAAAAAAAAATTGGTACGAGCCTAAATTTGAGTACGATAAAAATTGGGTACGAAACAAAATGGGTACGAAAAATGTAGGGTACGAAAAAAAATTGGGGGTACGGGGAAGAAGTACCCGTGGGGAATTTGATCCATTCAGCGAAACTGGTAGGCGGGTTATATTCTCGATCAAATATAACAAGAAATATCTTTAAAAAGATATTCGACGTGTATTTTCTGTACCACTTATCTTAAAAAAAAAACTTTTGTTACAGCAAAACGTTTGTGGGTTATGACATTACGTTTCAGCATATAAATTTAAAACTTGACATGCTCTTTAATTACACCATGCTCTTTAATTTCACATGTATATCATACCAAACTTTATATTTCGTTGTTTCCTTTCCTATGTTAATGATGCTATGTGTACGGACGTGATTTCACATGCCCATGTGCATGAACATATATTTTTTCTCTTTTGATTATTGTTTTTTTTTTCTAATTCAATAAGCTTAGGCATGTTTGTTCGTTAAGTACGGCAATAATTTCATGATGATTCCCGAAAGTAGGTATAGAGCATAGTCGTAAGAGCACTTGAATACGTGAGTTCGCCCATGAACACATGCACATGGTAAGGTTAACTAAATCTCCGCGATATGACCTAATATGTGTTTAAAACAGCAAACAATATCCAACAAACGAATGAATTATCAAAC
The DNA here is from genome assembly GCF_020536995.1 of Dreissena polymorpha. Classification (NCBI taxonomy): domain Eukaryota; kingdom Metazoa; phylum Mollusca; class Bivalvia; order Myida; family Dreissenidae; genus Dreissena; species Dreissena polymorpha. Next base: position 48,866,135 of record NC_068357.1, on the reverse strand, counting down.
ATAGTATGTGCACTGATGTGGCTCTGTAATTTCTGTTTGAAAAGTTTATTAAATAATTATGCAAAATGAGAAAGCACGCATAAGAGCGGGTTTCAAAGATGTTATATGGCTATTATGCTGTTTATATACCATAGTCGCTATAACGTTTACAAATGGCAGGTTCGAAATAATTCGTTTTCTGTACACTCATGATCGCGTTGAAAGTTAATTATACACGTTTTAATTCGCAATTTATTTACTGAATCACGACAAATGTCAAATACAAAATGCATAGTTGTTTCATTGATCTATAAACATATAATAGATTGAATATAACTGATTTAAAATTAGCGTTTTCAAACCATTATTAAATATTTTTCCCAGAATATGCTGTCCTATTTATAGCTGAGCTTCCTATACCTGTATCAATAATCAGCGAGGTATGCCGATTAGAAAAATCGAGCTATCTCAATCGGACTGGCTCGGTCTTTTACATAGGTCGCCATTGTGAAGAATTTTTTCATGGTATGAAAACCTAGACGAGCTGCTTCGCAGCATCGTCAAAAATGTAGATAACACCATTCTTATTTTTGATAACATCGCATATATAGAATATCGAGATGCAATCCCTAGTAGCAAGAAAAAGATGTGCATGCAAAAACTGGGCCAGTTATGACAAGGGTGTTAAGTTGTGAATTCAAATTAGTTAGCCATTATTCGAAGACATGTGAGTTATGTAATCTTTAAAGCATCTACAATGCATTGTGTATGTATCGGGGCAATTAGCCAGTCCTGAATGAAGATAAGTTTTGAAAAACAATGATGCTAGTATTCTTATATCCTGTTGGATCAGTATGTAACTTATAAAATGACTTTTATCTCTTGCATGACTTACAAACAAAACACACAAATAGAATATCATATTTTAACTAAAGTACTTTGACGTGTGCGTGAACAATTGCCAAGTGAAATTGTATGCTTTAACTAGCAATATTACAAGTATAAATTAAACTTCTCGAGATAGATATGTTCGGTGGCGCAGATTTGACACGTGCTTGTTTTTATGTATGTCGTTCACGGGCATCAGCTAGTATTTACATGTCTTATTAACTCCTTCACATGAGTTAATAAGTCGCGTAAGCGACCGTCGCGAGAACGACTTAAAAAGACGTCCAAACGAGTAACTAAGTCGTTGGAACGACTTAGCTCACTTGTGGGAACGACTTACTGGCTCTCGGGAACGAAATAGCTTCTTAAGTCGTTCCCACTTAATAACTCGATCCCATACTTACTTTCTCGTTTTTACGAGTGATCTTTATCGTTCACACGAATAACTTAGTCGTACGTTTTACTCACTTGGTCGGCTTTATTTGTTCACTAGAGTTAAGAATATAATTCCCGCGGCTTATTAAGTCGTGGACACGCTTTCCTTTCGAGGGAACAAAATAAATACAAACATGCACATGTCGCATAATTTTTTTTTATGTACGACAATACGATTGCCCCAGTTCGATAGTACGATGGCGACAATGCAATAAAACAATGACGACAGTACGATAACGCGTTAGTACGATGGCGACAATGCGATCATACGATGACGACGGTGCGACAATACGATGGCGACAGTGCGATAGTACGATGGCGACAATGCGATTGTGCGATAATACGATGACGACAGTGCGACAATACGATGGCGACAGTGCGATAGTACGATGGCGACAATGCGATAGTACGATGGCAATGATGCGATGATACGATGGCGACAGTAGATATCACTATCGCATTGTCGCAATCGTACTATCGCACTGTCGTCATCGTATTGTCACACTGTCGCATTGTTGTCATCGTACTTTCGCGTTGTCGCATTGTCGCCATCGTACTATCGCATTGTAGCCATCGTACTAGCGCATTGTCGCCATCGTAATATCGAATTGTCGCCATCGTACTATCGCAATATCGCATTGTCGCCCTCTGGATTTTAATGTGTAACCACGATGACACTTCCGTAGTTTTTGAACAAATAAAAGCTTGTTTTTATCGAAAATATATATGAGTGTTTATTCAAAACATTCTCTGTCTTCGAACCGTGTCGACATTAGTATAAAAAGTGACATTAGCCAAAAACGTAATCAGAAAATCAGACGTAACATGTACACGTATTTGAATACCGCACGACTGATTGGATCGTTGTAACATCCTAGTACGACAGCTCACTACGACAACAGCGCGCCACTTTAGTTTCGTAATTGACTGCTCTCGGCATCTTGATGGTATCAGAGATGTTGAATGTTCAGTTTTACATCTTGGTTGAATACCTGACATGTTGTCATAATTAAATGGGTCGCGTTCTGAGAAAACTGGGCTTAATGCATGTGCGTAAATTGTCGTCCCAGATTAGCCTGTGCAGTCCGCACAGGCTAATCAGGGACGACACTTTCCGCTTTTATGGTATTTTTAGTTTCAAGGAAGACCCTCCTAACCGAAAATCAAGTTAAGGCGGAAAGTGTCGTCCCTGATTAGCCTTTGAGGACTGCACAGGCTAATCTGGGACGACACTTTACGCACATGCATTAAGCCCAGTTTTCTCAGAACGCGGCTCAAATAGACTTTATCATTGAAGCAGTGTACCTCTTGCCTGAAAAGTATCAATCAAAGTGGTGAATATTAGCAACCGATTTATTTTGAATCGCACGAGTCTCTTTTGTATTGTAATTATTGCAACTAAAATAGTGTTTTTCCCAGGCCCTTTTTGCGTGGCGCTGCGCCATGCCGCCTTTCTTAAGCGCCAATCTGCCCGTTTAAAAGGTAAAAGCCGACAACGTGCCCTTATTGATAACATCTTAAGGCCCCTAGACAGCGAAGATTCGCGCGGTTGTGAATTAGTCATGCGTGAATAACCAAAGTGTCAATACCCATCAATAATTTCAGTGTCTTTGTTTTACCCAGCACACTAATCGGTCCGTAATGTGTACACCTCTACGATAAAATCGTGGACAGTTACTTCGGAGACTTGAAAAACCTCGATGTTATCCTCGTTGAAATAGTGCATTTCATGCATAATTCAATAATCTCGAAACAGTGCATTTCATGCATAATTCAATAATCTCAAAACATTAATTTCTACGCGTACTTAAATTATAAAAAAGTAATCTGATTTCGAGAAAAGTTGTTTGTTTTGCGAAATCTTCCATTATTTTCATGAAAATTTTATCTGTATGTGTTGGCAGTTTAGAGCACTAACATGCATAAATTCGTGTTAACATATTATATTCATTTTCGTGAAAATTTATTTATTTTCGCGAAAGAATTTCTTTTTTGCGAAATCCTCCATTATTTTTATGTTATTTTAAGTTGTTAAGTGTTGGCACTAATGTGCTTCCATAGGTAAACAAAGTTAATGCTGTTGATTTTTTTCCAACAGATGTTGACCGAATATCCGAATACCAAAATCGGTATTCGTTGCCATCCCTATAAAAAAACTCAAACAAGTGTTATCTTTTATCGTCTTTAAATAATTATTGAAACTATGACTGTAATGTATACTAATTAAACAAAATGCGAATCGCGTATTAGAACATATACGATGTTACGTTGCTATGCGCACCTGTCACTTACATCATTTTAACAAGATGGCGGACTTTACAGAAAATAAATTGTGACTCGGCAAAAATTGCGTATTTTACTACCAAATAAACGATGGAGATCATACATTGAGAAAGAATAAATGAAATGCATGTGATAATCAATGATGCATAAAACGTTTTACTTGCAACAACATATTTATTAGAAATCTACTCAGTGGATGTATGTCACGCATACGAGTGTTTGCAAATTGTTAGCGTTCAGATTACTCGCAAAGTTAAAACATAGTATATTTGTAGTATATTTGGATAATACTAAATATATTTGGATAATAGCTTCATATTTCGATGGTGAAATACAATTGCATTAAATGAAAGTCCCTCTGAGTAATTTGCTTACTTCATGAAAGTGGTTTAGCAATCCCGGATATTGCTATATTGCATAGATGTTTGATAACTTTAATGTTAATTTCACTGATTTAACCACATACATAATTATTGTAAAACATTTATTTCAGCCAATCAGAAAATTACCTTGAAAATGTGGAAATCACCCACTTATTCATGCATTAATGAAAGTCCCTCTGAGTAATTTGTTGACTTCATGAAAGTGTTTTAGCAATCCCGGATATTGCTATATTGCATAGATGTTTGATAACTTTAATGTTAATTTCACTGATTTAATCACATACATAATTATTGTAAAACATTTATTTCAGCCAATCATTAATTAATTCAGACACTTATTCAGTCTAGTGCTTATTTAATTGTACGCCAAACGAAATGTGCTGAATAAAACGGAATAATTGGAATAGCTGTTTAAACTCGGAGCACGTGTGTTTAAAAGTTGTTAATTTCTATAATCATAAGAAAACAAATTGGAGCATACGTTCTGTCAATAATCAGGCTCTTCGATTGTTGATGGCAAATACATATTACTCTTATATTAAGGATTTCGTTCCTCATGCGGACAGTATCTCATAAATATTCAGGCAATCCCTATTATAGACTTTATATAATAAGATACTTTATAAAACACACGTTACAAAAATATAAATCTCATATAAATAAAGGCTCTATATTCCTCTCTTCAACAAGTCAAAGAATGAACTTTGTCCGTAAGAATTATAAAGTGGGCAAACAACAACGGATGCGGAAACATGCTTTCTACAAAGCGACTAGAAACGATAGCTTTTGTTGTACATGCATTAAATTTGTTTGTCTCAGATTCGCAAATTTGTGTTGTAGTAATGATATTTATAGTATCGATAACTCAGCCTCGATGTAAACCATCTGTTTTAAATGTGAAGAATAAACGGCGGAAAACACAGTTTGCGTTCGTCTGCTGTGAGCGCAGAGCGTTATATAGTAAAGCGATGTTATTATACTTTTCTGGATTAATTGAGCTTTGTTTTTTTTCTAAAGTGACAATTACAAATTTGCAAGTTCTGAAATAAATAACATTTTTTATTTCTATACGGTACATAAATGATAGTGACACAGATCGTACAGTATACCGTTCTATATAACGTAGAATGTAAGACACGTAGAAATGCTGACATTTATTATCATTTCAGTTTTATGGAATAACATATAATTTAAAAACTATTTGTCTTTTGTTCCAAGTAAAACACGATAGTAAACGTGCGCATATTCATTCCGAATTCACTCGCTGATGAATTCCTCATATGACATTTATAGACAAATTACGCATACACGTTTACACTGTAGTGTCGACAATCCGCATTTTTGTGATTGGTTGATATATAAATCTTTTTCAAAACATGGAGTGAGGTTAGTAATTGTGTTGCGATATAAACAGACGTTTAACTCAATAATTATTGCCTTTCTAACTTCTATTCGACGACATTTGAGGTAAAGATGGACTTCTGAATTAAAACCGAATGAGTTGGTAATGTTATTTTGCAATTTTTTACACATTGATGAAAATTTAAACTTTCTGGTTTCCACCACGTAATTGGTCCTTGGCCGATAAGACGTTCCAAAGAACTTATCCCATATAAAAAGTATCTCTAAATTCTTTGCAAGTCTTAATAATATCGCTAACTCACACGCAATGGAATTTTGACAAAAACTCATCTTATGTTATAAGTTCAAAATCTCTACATGCATTTTGTATTACAGTACATTACTTTTAACAATTAAAGTATTATACCGTTACCCAAATGTTACTTTATTATCTTACCTGTATTTACATGTCCAAATTCAAAACAGCGATATTAGAGCACCGCCATTTTCGTGTATGCGTTTGTAGTCGGAATGGTTCGTAATATTCCGTATAAAATTCGGATAGTTTGTCGAGATCGGCTGTTTCCGACAAAATTACATGACACTGAGCATCGTCTTCTATGTATCGATAGTGCTTATCGAGTGCTTATAAACAATTGTGTATTATTAAAAGCTTCTTTTTTTGCTTGCAACAGGCTTTATTTTATGTTTAGTTCGATTTCATTTTCCCTGTATGCATTAGTGACGACGCCGGTAAGTAGACTGAAAACCCGCGTGACTTTCAACATGTTGTTAATACGCCAACAGTTGTATTTAATAAGAATGGGAAGCCTCGATTTATTAGAATATTGTTTTCTCTACTTTCGATATTAAAGGAGCGTATCCTAACATTGATACAGTCACGGAACATATAACATATTTTGGTTTTTGGTTTTAGCTTAAGAGAAAATAGCAGGCAATGCTATGTTTTGTATTAGCTTTTATTCGGCATTAAAGCCACCGATCATATATTTACTAAAACTCGGTACAACTAAAACGATTTGTAGTAGCATTCCTAACGTCAAAAGTACTTTAAAAAGTTATGCTTTTGGATGCTGGTATACATAACAATGAAGAATATGAAAAATCATTATATGCAAGTGACTCGCCGTGTTCGGATGTTCATTGGCCGAAAAAAAATGTATTTGGATTCCTTCTCAGAGAAAAGAATGGCTCGGGCATGTGCTCGATATGCATAAAATCAGTTGTTAAAAACTGAAAACAGAGGAGTGGCTAGGTTAGAAACAAGTATTGACTCGTTGATCTATCAAATTCATCCAACGAAAGAAAAAGTAGTACTCATTAGATTCGTAACTAGTATTGTAGGGCAGAAAATTTCCTTTCAGAGTGTGATTGGGTATACATTTAGGTTGATAAAAATGCATTTATACAATTGCATAAATACCAGAGCTAGTTGGAAAGCTCCCGTTATTGTGACGGAGCAAGCTATTTCCGAACTTACGTTCAGGAAAGAAAATACTAGGCAGTTAAGCAACAGTGGAAAAGATTTCAAACACAATCAGGTGTGTTTGTTTAATATATTTGCTGATGAAAGTAGCACAAGGTATGGCGGTTTTATAGAAAGATGTAGCTTGAATGTAGATATGCAAAATGTTAGTCAAGTTTACGATTTTCATAGAAATACAACAAGCAAATTTATTTGCCATTTTTATACCATTGACGATAAGAGTAAAGGTATGTACTCACGGTCTTTGAGTCCCGAAAATGATAAAAAATTGAATGCAAATTAGCTTAAGGAAAAGAGCAAGCTGTTCCCGGAAGTGAGGTAAAATGCCAGTGTTTCTATAAACGAAACAGGCAATGCAGATTGTGAATTAACATTAAGTCAAAACATTAAGCCATCGGAAGTTGGTTTTCATGAGAAACCGGATAAGTATTTTTTTTTAACATGACGTTAGTAAGATTTCTTATGATCAAGAAAATTTCGTGCATACGGCTAGAAAAGGTATCGTATTGCTCCCGGAAGTGAGCAAAAAGAGTTTGCTATTGTCCCCGGAAGTGGACATAGAGCCCAGTAGATTGCTTCCGGAAGAGAGCAGAAATTGTATGCTATGGTCCCCGGAAGTGGACATAGGACCGATTAGATTGCTCCCGGAAGTAAGCAGAAAGAGTGTGCTATGGTCCCCGTAAGTGGACATAGAGCCCAGTAGATTGATCCCGGATATTAGCAGAAAGGGTATAATATGGTCCCCGCAAGTGGACATAGAACCCGTAAGATGGTTCCCGGAAGTGAGCATAAAGGATATAATTTGGTCCCCGGAAGTGGAAAAGGAACCCATAAGCTGGCTTCCGGAAGTGAGCCATAGAGGATATGGTAAGTCCGCAGAAGAGAACGTTGTTTAAGATAGGTTGTCAGAAATAGGTTGTAGCGGTAAGTCCGCGGAAGAAAACGTTGAAGGTATCAGACGGTTGGCAGAGATTGGTTATAGAGTATATGGGAAGTCCGCAGAAGGGGACGAGATTAATCCTTTTTGTATAAAGGTTGCTGATACTGCGGTACAAGATTTAGAAGTAATTGGTATCTGTTCTGATATAGAAAACACACACAGCTCCTCTTTGCGTAAAGCGGAAGCAGTTAACATAATTGTTAAAACTTTTGGAAATTCTTGCAAAATTCGTACATAAAAATGTATTCAGACAATTACAAGGCTTGTCACCATAGGATGACATATACCCCCTTTTTCCACATTTTTCGAAACCTAAACGCAAAACCTAAACGCAAAGTGTGACGGAATTTCAGACGGACAGACAGACGGACAGTGCAATCACTATATGACCACCTTCGGGGGCATACAAATGTAAAATATATATTACTGAATGGTAGTCGAAAAAAGGATATTTATGAAATAGCTTTAGATTGAAGTATGTTTTGTGACAAAAATAATATAACAATATATCCGGAATAGATGCCATGACGATTGGCAGATACAATAATGCTATTGTTTAACACTAGATACTTCATGAGGTAAACATTCAGTTGATAGAATCGCATTGAATGTAAACAATAAATGCAAAAGTTTAATACGCGATGGTGGGTTCGAAGAATAGAGGCGGTGGGTGCCTAAGCTCACTATTGGGGAAACGATGTAAACTGGTTAGTTCAGACACCTAGGATGGTATCGAACTGCATCAATAAAATGATATCGGATAAAGCAAATGTACCCTTGTTGTTTCAAAATGGGTCAGTTCGCCTTATTGGCCAATGTTGATTTTGTTAGACGGACATTTTAGAGATTTTGTAAAACATTGCAAAAACTTTGGTGGAGACTTATGATTCCCGGTTGTTTTGGTAATAATAGATCATCATTTAATATGATAGCGTTAAAATGCATATCACAATAACGTAATTGATTTATAGTAAATATGGTTGACAGGAAATGTTTTGAGAAGTACTCTGAAGGAGCGATTAGAGGGCGCCGGCTTACATGGGCTACGCAGAGATGGGATGAGATGGCGGAAAGAATGTCTGTATACTTAGAACAATCAAGAGCAGACAATACGGTGAAGAAAATAATTCTTCAGTTGAACATTTCAAATTCTGCGAAGAAAATGCAGTCGAGCCAGCCTTACCTGTATCAGTAGAAATGTAAATGACTTAAGCGATGGGTCAAGAAAAATCTTATAACGTTTTTACATCTGTGTTTTACAGTATTAAATGGATTCATTCTATAAATGGTGAACATGATACATCGAAAGTTTTATCAAACAATTATAAGAAGCTTCAAAACGTGTGTGTTTCAAACCAGCTCACAAGAAAGATATACTTTGATTAGAGATAATACAAACATTGTGTTTGATATATAGAGATTCTACTGATTTCATTGATTTCAGAGAGTATGCCATGATTATTTTAGGGTATGCAGGTATCATGCGTATGAACGAAGTAAGTGAGCTTCGTTGTAATGACGTGAAATTGAAATTTGATCATTTGGTTATTAATGTACGCCATAGCAAAACTGGCATTCATAGAAATGGTTCGGAGATTCTTATTGCAAAAGGTACAACTACAGCTTGCCCATATGGCATTTAATTAAAATATATGTAATTAGCAAAATTGTCAAATGAATCAAATGAGTTTTTGTTCAAACCAGTTTTTCGTTCTAAAACTTTGTCCTCATTTATAAAGAAAAACATCAAAACAATTACACAAGAGCAAGAGAATGTATTATAAAGAAATTGAAGCTAGTTGGTCCCCAACTTGGCCATGGTACGCACTCCATAAAAGCTTGTGTAGCCGCTAATGTGCCAAATGCTTCGAGCGTTTCAGAAAGATGTCTTAAGAGGCATGTGAGATGGATATGTATGGATTTGAATTTGATATGTAACCTCCTATACTTTGTTTTGTCTATGCGTCTCTCGAAAATCGCACAACAGTGTTGTTGTTCATGTTTGTTTGAAACATAGCTAGGACTTATTAGTACTCCGCGTTACATCGTATAGCGGAATACGTTTGTCCTGACGGACATGAGAAAACAAACCGGTTTGCAAGTTTGTTTGTGTATGGCCATTTAAAGCAATAAATAGCGTTAGAACTCAGTTCAAGCGAGGTCGTAAAAGCGGCAACATAAAATTCAAATTCATGTTTTGTATGAGCACATGTTTATATGTTTATTGTATACATATGCCGGTTGATTGTACGAACATGCTCGGATAAACGCCGTTATTCCTATATTCTGAAGAATGGACACTTAGGAGACCGAATTCAACCACAGTCTGTATCGGTAAACTCCAACATTTCCTATTTTATGTAATGCTGAATCTATCTGTTTTACAGCTCATCAGCATCTCTACAATTAATTCAACACATGTACCAGATATAACTAATCTGTTTAGTGCGTTATATTTAATTGAACACGTTTTCATGCAGAAATATAAAGCAGTTATGACAAATATATGTCCGATAATGAAAAACCTTCCAGTAAAATGGAATGAGATACATACAAATAAAGATTACAGTTTAGTTTTTTAATTATCCAGAGCTACATATTTAGAATGGTTTAAAACTAGAATTGCACACAGAATTTAAGGAACAATATCTGTTACAAAAATTGAAACTTGTAGAATGTAATTTATGATGTTTTTGTAACAAAAATGAGGGAACTTTTACTAACGTCTTTGGGGAACGTGATGACAACCAATCTATAAGCATAAAAGTTACAAATGAACCGAATACAGTCCAGTCTGACGAATTTATACTTGTCAAGGCATACTTTTTTGCATGTATAACAAAACAATGGACCATATTAATATTATATTTTTTGAAAGTTGAGCGAGATATCTTTATGTGTAAAAAAACATGCACATTCCATGTATTTAAGGGTTAAAGAAAAGTATAAAACTAGCTTGAAAATTTCAAAATCATACATTGTGCAAATAACTTTGAACTTCAATTAACTAAACGGTTAGTTGTTAGACTGTTTATTCAATAAAACCCAATAAACAAGTACGTACACTCACATTATCATGATCCTAGTGTAAATTCACTGAACTAAACGGACGTTAAAGTCGCTTTCATCCATTCTTTGTATCAAATGTGTTTTAAAGTAAAATACACTTTTATTTACAACACAATTTGTGCAATATTATATAGACATAAGATATACATTTTTATATCCAAACATTTATATAGCATGTATGTGCAAGTTAGTAGTGTGTAACACGTTTTGAAATATAAAACGGTGTGAATTGTATATGAATTCATGTTCGCGGTTTTATTTTCAGTGCATGCACATAACAACTGTAAACTATTCTACATTTAAAAGAAATGTGTGCAATATTCTATGACTAAAATAACATTAAATATCAGGTACAGAACAAAGTTTTATATTGATCACTCAAAACTTTGTTTATCATGATCTTTCAGATGGACACATACTTCTAGAATCATGAATGGTCATCTAACAGTTGTAACAATCATTCAAATAACACTATTATGTGTGAATATTTAAACATTAACATGACTGGAATAGTTATATGAAAAATAACAAATTTCATGAATATGCAAAAAACATCAATACATATAAAACAATATTCATAAATATTCAATAATCTTTATGACAAAGCTGAGTGAAATATTATACAATTGTTTTACTAGAGGGCCATTTGATATGATATTCACTGGAAGAAAGGCGTAGGCAATAATATTGTTCTGCCTGTGAATATCATTAAATCGTATTCTAAAGTTATTGATGAGTTTCCTAGTAAAGTGTGTTTTTGCTATTTTGCAAAGTTTGGCCAAATCATATCAGCTATGGTAGAATTTTCCATATAGTACATATATAATGTACATAGTGAAAATATGTAAAACTCTTCTTCTCAGAAACCACAAGTCACAGAGGTTTGGTACTTGCCAGCAACATTGTATATTGGGCAGAAGGTCACATGTTTTTGTGATATAGCAAAATATCTTAAAAAATATTAGCCTCTTAAATCACAATACCCACAGCTTTGATACTAGTATGTGAAATAAGATAGTTGTACTCTCCATATTCTGTTTTAATCAAATCACTGGGGTTCAAAACGACCATGTAGTCACATAATATATATGGACTTGTATAGTGAAATAAATTTGAAATTCTTCTCTGAAACAACAGGGCAAGGAGGGTTAATATTTGGAATGTACAATAATATAACGGTCCTTTACTTAGTTTGTTTGCATCATGCCTATCAAGACAAAACTGCCTACCTGTTGGTGTGGATTTGAAATGTTTTATATTGTATAAAATAGAATAATAACTTAATGTGACACCTGATTGTGGTCCTTTACAATAAACAATTAAATCAAGCCCCTGAGTTCGAACTTGTGTAAGGAGATATTATGACTGTATTGTGCCATTAGTTAATATACAAAAATACATTATATATTCTGTCCATTTGCACGTATCTTAAGTGTAAAGATATTCTGAACATTAAAACAATTTAATTTCATAGTTTTGTCATGTGTACCCACATATAATAAACCTTTACTGAATATATATATATATATATATATATATGTATATATATGTTTCAATTTTTTATAGTATTAGGGGGGGGGGGATTTAAACAATCTTTGATGCTGTTGATATACATTGAAGAGATTTTGTTTTTAGCAGAACAGAACAGAATAGTTTGTTCAGACTTAAGCATGATAAGCTCATCGTCATACAAACAATTATATATATACTCTTACAGCATGAAGTTAATACAAAATAAACATCGTTTAAAAAAAGAGTAAATTTACAATATAAGAAATAATCATGTTTTCGTAAGAATGTGATAACATAGTGACTACATAATGTCAAACGTGGTTTAATAATTGCAACACTTATAAGATCATTCTGCACCAAATTTGATTAGTGAGAAATATAATTATTGCAAACTTCAAATATAAGGCATTCTTTTTATTTATATATTCACAAATTGTAGTTGTTGTTTTGTTAAAAGAAAACACATTAATATGAAGTCATATGAAGGACATAAATCGCATAAATCCAACTTAACACGTGTATGTTATTTTCATTCGTTGTTAAATTATTTTAGAAATATAGAAATCATATCCCAAATTCGATCATCTATGCGAAAACATATATAGATCATCTAGAGGGATATACGCGCCAAAATTACTTAAGCAACAACTATTTAATGCATTCAATATTTGAAAAACAAACCAACAGCAACACAAAAAATGCATACATGTACATTCAACAAGACTTGGGTATGTGAACAATTGGAGTAGAGTGTAAGTGGCCGAATGGTTTTTAGCATGTCCGTAGCTGATTCAAGAAACGATTCATCAATTTCAATATGTTTCTTGAACGTATCTGTGTTTATACTGCATGTACCGTATGATGTCTGAATTCGATTCTGAACCGTAAATGTCTCGCTGCCGAATGATTGAATGGCAAAGTTTTCAACTTCTTTAATCATGACATTAGTGAAAACAGGTTTTGATGCATTCGCGTTTGCCTTATCAATTACTTCAACGATATGTTGAGCATAGTTTTGTTTCTTTTCCTCGTCATATTCGTTTTCGATCATCAAGACCTTCCCCTTGCATCGTTCTAGAAGCTTGTTCAGTTTTTCCTGTGTCTTTGAATCATGCTTTCCTACATATTCATGCAATTCTGTTGTATTCGTAGTATTCGTAAAAAGTACAAAAGCAAACTCCTCTACCTCTTTACCAAAGAATTCAAAGAAAAAGTCAACAGTTTTGACCATCTCTTCAGAGACTCTGTCTGGTGGCAACACAAAGATAATGGCATTCAATCCTGGGATTGATAATCCGACGCATTTAGTCAGTTCATTGGAAACATATCGGTCATCATGACTGGTGTCAAATAAACGAGGCGCTTCAACAATTTCTATCTTTCTGCCAAATTTGCATCCAACCTGAAATAGAAAACTGTTACGTAACAAACTTTTATCTTAAGTATTATAGGAAATAAATACTCTTCATTTAAATTGCGAAATTTCTTTTTATAAACAAACTGCTCCACATCATTATTTGAGAAGAAATTTCATTGATAAATATCCCACAAAAGGCTCATTTTTACTGACAAGAAATTATTTGTGGATTTCATCTTAACTTAAGTTCATTTGGTCCAGATGCCAGAAAACTTTGAAATAATAATTTGATGACACATTTAAACTGTACATTTGAAAGATATAGTTTGAGCTCATCTGAGCACAATGCTATTGTGGTAAGTATATGTGGGGCTGTCAACTGCCACGTTGTGTGCGTCGTGAACGTTTAGCATATTACTGTTATAGGGGCCATATTTCTACTCAATCTTCATGCAATTATGCAAGAATGTTTTTATTTATAATATCTGGGCAGAGTTAGAATCTGGGCAAGTTTTAACGGAAAACTAAGCCACCGGATCAATTCTAAGAAAAACATTGCTACCACTCCAGAAGCTACATGTATGATTCAATAAAGACCAGAATGTTTATTTATTTTGATGACATGTAGATAACATTTGACTATGGGTCCAGCGTATCCAAACACTATGTGACCAGAGTCAGTAATTACTAAGGTGCTAAGGTTAATCATACGTTTCAGTCATACATATAGAGTGTCATATGGGTTTTCGCACCTTACAATTGTGTGTTTATTCGTTATGTAGCCTTTGGCTTTGTCCGTATTACTTGCTATAATAAAAATAACTATATAATGATGTAGTGTGGAGTGCCGTATCCGTTGAGGTAGAAAAGGAGGCAGTTATAATTAGATGTGAGTCAGTAGGGAGTAATCAGAGGCAGTGAGAAGGAGGAGTCCGGGAGGGATTGCAAGGCCGTGAAATGAAAACAACTTATGTTTGATGTAAAAAGGACAAGTTACAACGGAGTCCGCTTAAAATTAAGTCCATTGATGGTAGCATGCGTGACCAACACAGGCCTACGTCTTTATGAGCTGGAGAAGGGTGATTACAGGCCGCTATATATTACAGTTTGTCATTGTTCTTAGTTATTTACTCATTTTATGTCGTGTATAGGGAAATATCAGCATTTAACTATGAATTTACACCACGTTCTTGACGTCATTACATGTATATTTGACGTATTCCCTAGTTTACCTGTTGTTTTTTTGTTTTTTAATATTTTTTATAGGTAGAAAAGCAATGAATAAACAGAAAATGTATGTGTTTCAGTAGATCATCGATTTCCGACCACTCGTGATCATAGAAAATAAATAGTTTCACTCGTGGCTCTCTCAATAGTGAAAATGCTAATTTCTCGATAACTCGTGAATTTTAATCGATAATAAACCGGAACCAACAAATATCATTTCTATCAAACTGACATCAATAGAAAGATGTTCTTTTCGCATTTTATTAATCAAAATTATTGCAGCGATTTGAAAATGGACTTTAATAATAATTTCAATGCAATCTCTAATAATTCAGCATAATATACGGCTGTGGAATTGTTTGTTAATAAACAGAAAAGAAAACGAATGTACATATAATTTAAAATTCGTAATGTTACTATATGAATAAAATAAACTGAGTAACTATTAGCTATACTTTTAGCTCTATCTTAAATATTTCTGAGAATAATAAATTAATAAATTAATTTGTATGGAACTGATTGTAATAAAGAGCAACGCAAAACTGTTTCTAAACGTTGCATACCCTTCGGCGAGATTTCAGGAGGCCAGGTTTGTTGCTCCACAAAAGTTTACCAAGAAGTGTGTTTCCAGTTGCATTGTTTTCTTGATCAGTGTGCCCAACCAATAGAATTCGTAGATCTGCAATTGTATATAACAAGGAACGTAGTTTGGCAAAATAAATTAAATTTGCTTTTGAACATGTATATATATTATGCTCGCTTGATTTTGAAATATGTAATAAAAAAGTATATTCACACAACTGATGGCTGCTCCCCTACAACAACTTAAAAAAAATACAATGAACCTAGCATTCCTCTTATATTGACGAATTTGAAATGTCACTTTAACTGCTGTATAAAAGCTGACACCTAAACAGTATGTGAAATTATTGAATTGGAACATGCTGGAAAATTGCGAAATCCCTTTTCGTGATAAAGCTTAAATATCCGCAAGAGTGTCTGACAGTTAATCTTGACAAAAGTATTTGTATTTTATACTTATTTCGAAAAATGTCAAATAGCACAATCAGTCTGAGAAAAATTACTCAGTAGTTTGTAAGTTAAGGGACACGCAAATCAAGAATTTCACACAATATAAAACCGCCCATTCCTCTACTGTTGTTTAAAGCCTCTGACCTTGAAATGAAATACATGTTAATCAATACATATAAATGCAATTTGAAAGTGTGCAAAATTGTCATTAAATCTATAGCCTAGTTAGCAAGTATTTTTTTATTTTGTTCAAACGGTGCCGCTTTTAAAACCGAAAGTAGGATTTCTATACGTATACGTCCATTTTGACAAACGCGATTATTTTTAAGTTTTAAATCGCAAAAAAAGACGGATTTCTATCTTGTAACCACCAGATATATTCTAATTGGCATAGATAAAATTAAATCTATAGCCTAGTTAGCAAGTAATTTATTAGTTTTCAAACGGTACCGCTTTTTAAACCGAAAGTATGATTTCTATACTTTACGTCCGTTTCGACAAACGCGATTATTTTTAAGGTTTAAAGCGCAAAAAATACGGATTTCTACATTGTAACAACAAGATTTATTTTCTGATTGGCATAGATAAAATATGTTTCTTATTTATACTTAAATTAACTATGCCAAATTAGTTGTGTGGCTTTAAGAACAATGTTATTGGAGCAATAAGCTTATATTCAATCCATATAGTAAAAAATACTTTACTATCTGCACTTTTAATTTGTTTTGACTTGCCTGTTACTTTGCTCGCTAATGGATGTATTAAAGGGACTGTAAAATACGAATGTCGAAAAAAGAAAGTTCTAAAATACAGTATTATTTTACAATTATTAATTTATACTGATTAAAATACCACGACTGGTATATAACATTAATTGAAAAAAGTTTTTATTTTTACATTATTTTTTTATTTATTTATTTTTACTGGGTGTGTCTACCAGGTAATTACCAGTTAGCTATAAATAACGCAAGTAGATTGATCATCATCGTCACATGGTTAACCCAGGAATGCAAATTGTGCATGCGTAGTGAATTGTATATATTTTATATATAAAATGATCAATCTACTTGCGTTATTTATAGTGTGTATATCGTTATGTCACCTATTTTCGCGATGTACTTTCGATTTCACATAGCGAAATTTTATTACCGAATATACTGAAAATATGAACTTGAAAATATGTCCCCCCCCCCATATATTTGACCTTTGACCTTGAAGGATGACCTTGAAATTTAACCACTCAAAATGTGCATGAGATACACATGTATGCCAAATATGAAGTTGCTATCTTCAATTTTGCAAAAGTTATGGCAAATGTTAAAGTTTGACGCAAACAAACAGACAGGGCAAAAACAATATGTCCCCCAGTATAGACTGGGGGACATAGAAACGTTTCGATTCAATTAAAAGGTCAGAGGTTTACATTTGATGTGTAATATGATATCGTATAGTAATCTTCAACGAAGTATTTGTAAATCATGCCCCTGGCGTCAACATGGCCAAGCCCCATGAGTCGTATAACTTACATAAAATTTTAAAGAACATTGTTTTATTTGAAGCTGAACTAAGACATCAATCTTGGAATGGCTTGGTTCGGTGTAATTTATGATTTAAATGGAGTCATTTTCATTGATTAAAATACAATATTAAAATGAGGTGGTTGTACTTAACTATAGATGTGTTCGTGAATAAATAAACACGGTGTCAATGGAGTTATTAAACTTTGCCCATGCATACATGAACATAGTTTCAACTGTGTTGTTGAACTGTTCTTATGCAAGCATACACACAGTTTTCAATTGAATGTGGAACTATTACCATGCATACATGAACAGAGTTTCAATTGTGTTGATGCACAGTGCCCATGCATGCATGAGAAAGAGCATTGGAGTTGCGTCCATCAAGCATTGACACATTTTTCAATTGGATGTGGACCTTCGTCCATGCATTCATGGACACGGTTTACATTTTGATGTGGAGCTGTGTTCATGCAATTATATACATAGTGTTTAATTGGATATTGAATTATTCAAGGCATGTATTGACGTAGTAATCATGCAAATACACTGATTTTAATGGGGCGTGGACCTGTGTTCATGAATGCATTTCTGAACAGTTACTGAATTAACACCGTTTTCAATTGAACATTAACAGGCTTTTTCAAAGTGGATACATTTATTTTATAAGCGTCATTTATATTTGTCTTATTATACTTCTGCTTAGTGTTTATTTTCATAATATTTCACTTAAATGATAAAATAGTTTTATTATATTTTCATTAAAAAAAACAAACTAAAACGTAAGAAAACACAATGGCACGCACATCACAAAAATAGCGGTATTTTATGTAGTTAAACATAATCTTTATTTCTTCACAGATTAAAACAATTATATTAATAAAATAAAAACTACTCCTACACAAAAGGCAAATACAATTGTCATTCTATTTGACCACCGCATTTCAGTGCGGCGCCCAATTATCACACTTGTGTTGTTTGTAAGGTACAGTTAAACGGTAGGTAAATAACTTTGATTCATTTTGTGTTGTAAACCAGATTCTTCCACTGACAAAGCAATTCACATATTAATTTCTCATTCCAACTTCACTTCATACACTGTTCTTTGTTGAATGCCACTGATTGAAGACCAATAGCCGAAGGAATAATCACATAAATCTATCTGATATATTAATACGCATTTTTACCGATTTGTACTGTACTTGAATTAGTTTTAGTATTTCTTCTTTCGATTTCATTAACTTCTCGGATGATATGACGTTGACGTTGAGTTGACATTAACGCAGCTATATCTGATGTTCTGAACTGCACATTAATGTATTTTAGCTTGTACAAACAAATTGTCATATATTAAAAAATAAACACTTTTTTTCCGCCATTCGAGTTTGCATATTTTCATTGTATGTATATTAAAACACTAGAATTGATTTTTTAAAATAATTATAATAGTTATGTAACTATGCTTCATTGGTGTTTATTTATAAGAAGGAAATACTGAACCCATAGCAGGCCTCCCTCATGGTGAATTTAAGTGCATGCGCACCTATATCCCAGGCAAGTTTGACATGAAGCACCTAAACAAAAGCTTGCAATTGCTGTGTTTGTATTATTTTTTATTATAACAATTTTCTGAAATATTTGTTTACACCAAATTGTATGTTCATTTGCCACAACCAAATATAATTTAGTAAATTGGTGAGGTGTTTCGGTTATAAGTCTTCTTTGGCTAAAGGTCTACCAGTACAGTTTTAAAATAAGGATACATTTAAACCACAGATGAATTGTGTATACCAGCACAGAACACAGCCTCGATTTTGTCGGCAATAATAAATTACTACTTATCGTAAACATTTTTTCTCTAAGCACCGAGAGCAAATTTAAACCAAATAAATTAAATTATAAAAAAATATATCCATGCGTAACACACATAATATCATCATGTACAACAAACAAAGATGTACAAACAAACCTGATTTCGTCAATGTACGGCCTTCAATAAAAAAGTCTTCCCCGCGACCTTGCTGGGTCCTCGCAAAGATGTGAACACGATACTTCATATTCGGTACCAGACCTGTCAATTTGGCCTCGTTAATTGACGGTTCGTTTATCTGTTCATCCCTGTCGTTCATCGGCCCAAGCTGCAGCCCCTCGACTGAATTAGAAAACAAAGCCCCTCGACTGAATTAGATAACAAATGCATGAATGCTATTATTCGTAAGTGAAAAGGTAATGGACAAACATAAATAGCATATAAATAACTGCCCCAGGTCTTTAGATAAAACAGTTTTTTTTTTATGGAACCCCTCGTCTGCCTCCTGCTGACAATTGATATATCGGCTGTTTCATTGAAATGATGTGGGTTTTAATAATATGATATGTGCTAATAATAGTATGCTGTGTGCTTGCCATTGTATGCTGTGTGCTTGTGATGGTATGATGTGTGTTTGGGATTATATGCTGTTTGTTTGTGATGGTATGCTGTGTGTTGGCCAAGGTTGTGTGTTTGTCGTAGTATGCTGTGTGTTTGTCATGGTATGATATGTGTTTGTCATGGTATGCCGTGTGTTTGTCATGGTATGCTGTGTGTTTCATTGAAATGATGTGGGTTTAAATCATATAATATGTGCTTATAATAGTATACTGTGTGCTTGCCATATTATGATGTGTTTTGTTTGTGATGATATGCTGTGTGTTGGCCAAGGCTGTGTGTTTGTCGTGGTATGCTTTGTGTTTGCCATAGTTTGCTGTGTGTTTTTCATGGTTTTCTGTTTGTTTGGCATGGTATGCTGTGTGTTTGGCATGGTATGCTGTGTGTTTGTTGCACTATCCTAGTATCTAACATTTTGTCCTTTTCATTAGCTATGATGTAAATTGGCGTAATTTTCATTCGGAACAAGCGGTTCTTGTCAAAGTAAGTACATTTTTGCTTACGCCAGTAGCTGACAACTCACCACCCAGCTGACATTTGTATCGGCCTGATATTTGGACTATATAGGTTTGCAAATCGGACCTTTATCGGTAATTACACCGGTCCGAGATCGCACCTGCACAACGACGCAACATCGGCCCAATATCGACACAATCATACTGCCGACGTCCAATGCAATTGTACCGAGTATCAAAATTTCGGCCCGACATCGACACCGATATAATGTCATCATGTCACCGTAATTTGTCCGATATTTAGCACCGCCTTCTACTGATTAAATTAAACCTTTTCCACTGTCACTGAGCTAAAGATCTGTCAGAAATCATTGTTCCAATACTAAATATCGTGAAAAGAAATGGCTATACCATTTGTTTTACTAATTTATTGTCAGTTGTTGTTTTTCTTCATTCTGCCTATTCGCAACAATAACTAATATATCACGAATGAATCAATGAAGAAATATTTACAACTACGTCTTCATAAAACACATGACAACGGAAAATAAGAAGTAAATCATGTGCATTATTTTGAAATGTTATTGGAGACAAGCCAGCCAATGTATGACTAGGATAACCATTCTGCGGAGATCTCCAACACAAAACAAAAATACACGATATATTACTAGTGCATTGTAATAATTGTTTTTATTTTAAATAAAATTCTCTTCAAAAATAATTTAAATAAAGTCACATATCGTACATTGTAATATGTTTCGGGTTCATACCAAGTGTTGCGATGTCGGTCCCGTATCGGACCGATAGCATTCATGTTGCACTCAGTATACGTATATTGCAAGACATCGGGCCGATGTCCTGCAATATTCTAATGTTAGCCTTCTACACACCACCTTAATGTTATATGGAAATCTTTAAAGACATATATAACATACATATATATACAGGCTTTAAAACTCGGCCTCCAAGTGTGAGGATGAGTTGACACTCTGCAAATCATCCCAATTACCTAAATATGTGGGCACGTTTCATTAAATTCGTTCAAGGAGTATAGCAGATTATTTATGGAGTTGATACGAAACAGTTATCAAGAGACTGTCACATGGATATATATGACCCATGCAAAATACTTCTACAGTCTTTAAATCATGATCAACCCGTCATAAAATATGACATATGTGTCGAATAAAATGGTCTTAATAAAATTTACAATAACTAAATATTGTTCAATATTATAGTAAAATAATTATTTGTTCTAAACCTAATAAGAAGAAGATCTTAAAGAACACTTCCCTGTTATCCACCAATTCATCATTTGTATAAAACATGCTAATACTTCTCTCATAGGCAATGTCGTATCCAAGAATGATTCCATGTCGATCCTCAATCTCCAGGGGGCGCCACTTCAGGGTGAAGGAATCACTGCTGCTAGCCATGATCTCCATGTACGGAACAGGTCCGGGAACTTTAAATGAATGTGGGGAAATGGAAAAATCATAGAAGAAAATAACAGCTCACGGTCCCGTTTATGAAACTTTAAAACATAATAATTGTATACTGATATTTCAATCATCTATAAACTATGTGTTTCTTTTCTTTGTATTGTTTATTCAAAATCGTTCTTGTTTGTTGTTTAGATTTTTCATTGTTTTTAGCAGTTGTTGGAATGATTAAAACATTTTATAACTATAAATGGCGCGGCAGAGGCCGACGCGTATCCCCACACTGAATGTTTGACCTAGGTGTGCCCCAGGGTTGGTAATGGGGCCATGCATAGTCGAGATTGACCGTATTGCCATAGAGAAGTTCAGTATCAATTAGAAGTGAATTGGTGTAGAAATGAAGAAGTTATAGTAAAGGCAATTTTGGGTGGGTGTGACCTATGTGGGCAGGGCGCCCCAGGGTTGGTAATGGGGCCATGCATAGTTGAGATTGACCGTCTTGTCATAAGAGAAGTTCAGTATCAATTTGAAGTGAATTGGTGTAGAAATGAAGAAGTTATAGTAAAGGCAATTTTGGGTGGGTGTGACCTATGTGGGCAGGGCGCCCCAGGGTTGGTAATGGGGCCATGCATAGTTGAGATTGACCGTCTTGTCATAAGAGAAGTTCAGTATCAATTTGAAGTGAATCGGTGTAGAAATGAAGAAATTATTGTAAAAGGCAATTTTGGGTGGGTGTGGTCTATGTGGGCGGGGCGCCCCAGGGTTGGTTATGGGGCCATGCATAGTTGAGATTGACCCTTCTGTCCTAAGAGAAGTTCAGTATCAATTTGAAGTGAATCCGTGTAGAAATGAAGAAATTATAGTATTTTTTTGGGTCAGATCAAAATTCCAAATAGTGCAGGGTCGCACATATGCTCATAGCTACCATGTGTGTAAGTTTCAAGGAGTTTGTAGGAGGAGATATTGGCCAGAACGGACGGACGGACAGACATACGGACAGACAGACAGACAGACAGACGGACGAACGGCGGAGATAACCACAATATCACCACCTTTTTTCAAAAAGTGTGGGGATAATTAATCACTTTTAGCAGGTAATTTTGTTTCTTGTGCAAATTGTGCACCAGTGATACATAATTCAAGATTGTGTGATAAGTATTTTGGTTTTTAAATAGCGTCATCAGTAAAGATTAAAAAATTGTTCTAATTCGTGACATATTTTCGTCGTTTTAGGGGGACGAATATCCCTCACCTTCTCCGCAAAATGGATGTATTTTTTCCCATAAAAATCCTAATATAATTAATATTTCTTATGAATTTTTTAAATAAGTACATTTCTTTCAAACAAGTATTAACATGCTTTTTAATCACACTCACTGATGTTTTGCAAGCAGGGTATGTTTTTAAACTAACATGGATATTTATTATTTAAAATAAATTATACATATTCTTAAAATCCTTCTGTTTATGTTTACCCTGGAAGGCCCCAGGTGAAATAATATACCCGATTTTCTAAAAGATTAACAGATGCTGTGAAATTCAGTAAAATTACATTTTGTGATGCAGTTCTGTGACATAACATAAAGTATAAAACGGTCCCGATATGAAATTTCACTACAGCGGCTAAATGTACGAATATGTAGTATCAACTGACCCCCAGCATTAGTCCGTATGGTCAGCTCATCACTAGGTTAACCGATGAAGACAGTATTCACGATGCAAATGCGCAGTTTGACCGTCGAGAACGGGGGCAGATTATTCATCTTGTAGTTTGTTTTACAAGAGTTGTCTGTCCATCTGGTTTCCAGTCTACGGGGTAGAGCAGGGACACAGGTAGATCGTCTTCCCGGAAGGTTTTCTTTTTCTGACCGTCCACCCAATACTGGATCTGTGGGTAAATCAAACGTAAACATGCCCGACTATTAAATCTTTTAAATTGTGTCGTATGAAGCTATTGCTCGTATCTTATTAAAAGCTTGAAATCGAAAAACCCTATAGATTGTTTATAAATGTCAATGCCTTACTGCTTGGTTAGTTTGTATTGTTTGTGTGTGTGAGGGGGGGGGGCAAGTTTGTTTTTCACAGACACCAATAGCTGAAGACTTGACATGATAATATATGTTTTTCCACATTAGCTCAAGACATTGACGTGGCCTTCATTATGTCAAGATAATACTGTGGCCAAGTTCCATTAAGAACGAGTAATAAATGTGACCCTAAAGTGGTAATACTTCTTTTCCAGATTTGGCCTGGTAACCTTCTGTTTAAAAGTGTAACGATCCGTCCCCTATATATGTATAGTAACCTCTGACTTAGTGTCTTCATCTTTGGAATAATAAACGTTGACCCTAGAGGGGTAAGATTTTTTTTTAAGATTTGACCTGGTGACCTAGTGTGTAGACGCAAGTGACCCAGATTCGAGTTTAGTATTTCAAGACAAACATTCAAAATAAATTTTACAAAGATTGATTCATACATGTGGCCACTACCTTTGTTACAAGGTTGTTCAAAGATGTTAATTGGTGATCAGGTGTTAATATGCATCTTACGCTGATTCAAATGCAGCCAAGGTATTGCAAAAATGAAAATTCTTAAAAGTTCAACAAACAGTGTATCCTTTGAATTATCAATAAATTGTAACCATTTAAAATTGTATACGATAAAGGCAATCGAAATGACAGATATATCCTCCGTCGTGATTGTTTGGACTAAAGTCAGTGACTTTTAGGTGGTGTTAAGACCGCACGCCTTCTGCAGAGACAAACTTCATTTTTATATCAGGTAAAGGGCATAACGAGAGAAAAGATCAGACTTTAATAAACAACCTTCAGGTGTGATCTTTACCATAAGTCGTTACCTCGTGACGACTTATGCTTTCTGCGTGTGGTCCCCATGAGCAAAACATATGAGCCAAGTTTCATTTAAATTCTTCGTAAAATATAGGGAATATGAAAGCGACATAACCATGTAACACGCAGTCATATTGATGATCAACTCGTGTTCCTTTAAAAACCCCGCGGAACAAAATAAAACTCGTGACAAACCCTGAAGCCCTTGAATTCCCCGCGAACGCTAGCGGTCTGGCCTTTTTTCTCAAGCCAAAGATCATCCCAGGAGAATGTGATGGTGGCGCTCGTGGAGCTGATGTTTGACACAACGAGTCCCGAAACCCTGCCTAACGGCACTGTGCAGAGAAAACATTCGATTCTAATGATTAATCATGTGTCTATGGAGAACGAACACAACTGTGATTAAACCTGCGGAGCTTATTTTGCGATGCAACAAGGCCGGATAACCGGCTGGTATGTACTGTAATGATAATCATGATTTTTAAACAAGATTATCATATCAAATATAAAATAAAAGCATAAGGTCATGTTAGCAGCAATGTATTTTTTTTAATTATCCCCACACTTTTTGAAAAAAGGTTGGGATATTGTGGTTATCTCCGCCGTCCGTCCGTCTGTCTGTCTGTCTGTTCGTCCGTGAAACTTACACACATGGTAGCTATGAGCATATGTGCGACCCTGCACTATTTGGAATTTTGATCTGACCCCTGGGTCAAAAGTTATGGGGGTTGGGGTGGGGCCGGGTCAGAAATTATCACTCATTTTTTTTAGGTTATTTTACATCTACTTGTCCAGTTCTACACCGATTCACTTCAAATTGATACTGGACCTCTCTTATGACAATACGGTCAATCTCAACCATGCATGGCCCCATTCCCAACCCTGGGGCGCCCCGCCCACATAGGCCACACCCACCAACAAATTCCATTTACTATAATTTCTTCATTTCTACACGGATTCACTTCAAATTGATACTGAACTTCTTTTATGACAATACGGTCAATCTCAACTATGCATGGCCCCATTACCAACCCAGGGGCGCCCCGTCCACATAGACCACACCCACCCAAAATTGCCTTTTACTATAATTTCTTCATTTCTACACCGATTCACTTCAAATTGATACTGAACTATTCTTATGACTGTATGGTCAATCTCAACTATGCATGGCCCAATTACCAACCCTGGGGCGCCCTGCCCACATAGGTCACACCCACCCTAACGTGCCTTTACTATAACATCTTCACTTCTACACCAATTCACTTCTAATTGATACTGAACTTCTCTATGACAATACGGTCAATCTTGACTATGCATGGCCCCATTACCAACCCTGGGGCACACCTAGGTCAAACATTTGGTGTGGGAATACGCGTCGGCCTCTGCCGCGCCATTTCTAGTTATCATTGCTTTTCAGCCAATTAACAATAATATGTATTAAGTTTAAACCTATTTTATCGTGCGTGATTGCATCAAAAGCCAAATCTTATTGAGGACCTCTCGAGTCCTGTTTCCTTCGAAGAACCAGTGTTTTATTTAAGGGAGATCTTAAGAATGCCCCCTCAGTGGTGAATTGAACGAAAGACCTACAGGTCGCTAGGCAGACACCATAGCCAATAAGCCACATTGTTATTCTGAAAAATGTATATACAACCTACATTAGTTTGATATCTTCTCAATCCAAAATGTTGTTTCTTAGCAAATTGAAAATTAATTCCGACTTGAAATATAACACTTTGATAAGCATTTTGTAAGACAAAGGAAATTAAAAATTTGGAGTGAATTTCTTCTTTTTATTCATTCAAGCATTAAAAATAACAATTGAAAAAAGCTCCTGTATTCCAATAACATTTAGCCATGGCAATTTCATTATAAAAACACTAAAAGATTGGTGCAAATGATATGTCCATGATATTTATTACTAAAGATTAGAAATTTTAAGGGTTCTCAATGCATAAATATAAATGCAATATAGTATAATTTTCAACTTTTTCTAGCAATTCAAAATACATACCATCTTCATAGGAATAAAGCGTAAAGTTATCAACTTTGGCCGACGAGTTGCCCATGATATTTTTCGCCTGTATTTTCACCTGGTATGGGTAATATGGTTCGGTTGCGTCGACCTCGACGCTATTGTTGCGCCAGTCATCTAGAAGTATGGTCTTCATAGGGTCGCCCTGCCGCTGATATGAAACCAAGTATTTGAAGCCAGCCCCGTTGTGCTCCATTTGATTCATTGGCTGATGGAAGAAAGACGTTAACAATTTTTGGTTTGCGGTTTTGTGCGTATCAGTCTTTGAATACATTAGATTACATTGGCGATATATTCGAGACCCTTTTTATTGTGAACTTTAATTATTTGAAAAATTCATATGAATTGATTAAAGAAATAATTTAAAAAAAAACAATAACAGTTTTTTCGACACATTTTACTCCTGCAAATTGTGTGTTTGAGTGATAAAATACCATAATTTCGTAGTTATGAACACAATCTTAACATATCAAATACTGTATAATCCGCGCGTTTGTGGAAAGTATTGTTTGGATATTGTTTACATCTTTATAGTCGAGTTAAATTTAAACTTCATGTATGTTTTGCATAATGACAGATATCAGTTTCTACCAAAATGTGTTTTGTTTACCGGGATAAAATAAAACCATCGATAGTAATTAAACTGCATGATAATCTATGAAAAACTCACACTCCACTCAATCTTTAACTTATTCCTTCTATTCCTAATAGATTTCACGTTGGCGGGATTCTTGAACGGAACGGTCGGATTCGTTCGACATATGGTCAATGTCTGTTTACTAGGAGCGCTCAAACCGATCTGGTTATGTGCAATGACCCGGAAAGAGTAATTCACCCACGGAGAGAGGTCAATGGTGGCAGTATTCTCCGTGTAGTCCACGGCTACCGCTGATACCCACCGGTCGGGGTTAAAGGTCGTGCTGTACTGAATGATGAAGTACGTGACAGGTTCATTGTTTGCAATGCCCTTGGTCCACCTAAGCTCAGCTTTGTTATCCCAGTTTGGGCAGCGATAGATCTCCACGCTGGTTGGTGGGTTTGGTCGAGCTGGATAAAAAACAGTGAAATGTATTTATCAAAATTATATTTTAATTTACACCGGCCCTTGACCATGTAAACACTTCGCTTCAAGTTTAGTCTCAAGCTAAGAATATCCCCCCCCCCCAGAAGTCACATGTCTTTATGTGTGACATGAAAATATAGAATATCGGTCAACGTTGTGTGTTTGCTTGATGGATTTCCCGCGTTATCCACAGTAGTTCAGTCACATCACGGCAGCCAATATTCTTCCCCAGGTTAGCAGGTGTACCAGGACTAAGTGAAAATACCTATGCCAGAAACTGACAGCTGTCCTACTTGAAACTGAGGTAGGGTTGAAATGGCCGTAGAAATGATTTCATGACAAATCCCCACACAATGGTATGTATCCGGACCGAGGATCGAACCCGCGATCCTCTGATTTGTAGTTCAGCACTCTACCTAATGAGCAAGCCGACCAGGTCTACTGTCAAAGTTGAAAAGGCGCGTTACTTTTGTACTTTTGTATATGGGACGATGTACTCTTCCAAATCACATGGTACAATGTCTGAAAGTTGTAATGGTGTTTTGTTGCATATTTCAGGAGAACGCTCGCGGACATGTGTCTTTCTACCGACATAAAGACAATTGGAATAACAGACAGACGCCCATATTGATTCCAGTTAACCCGCCTTTGCAATATAATGGGGTAAAATAACGAGGGTACAATACAATATTGTCAAAAATTATTACGGGAATGCTTGTTTGATATTATAAAAAAATAATACTTGAAAGTATTTTACTTAGATTTAGCGCATGAAATTTTGTAGACTTGAGGCCAGATCTTTTTGTATTATATCAAAGAGTTCATAGTGTAATTGGTAGTCTCTCAATGTCGCTATGGTATATATAATGCTTCTTATAAAATAATGTAATATAATGCCAAATGTCAGTAAACACCACATCAATATCTTAGAGACAAGGGTCTAAAATCCATTTTACAATAATTATTAGTACTCTGCGTTACATCGTATAGCGAAGTACTTTTGTCCTAACGGACATGATTAGAAAACAAACCGGTTTGAAAGAATTTTTCTGCACATGGCTTTTATAGAAATAAATAGCGTAAGCAATCATTGCAAGCGAGGTCGTCAACGTAGCAACATCGTGCAATCAAATTGATTAACACATTAGTTAACTGTGTTTTATTGATGATGAAAAGTTGAAGTCGACATAAGCAGAACACAGGGCATCGATGCTGCTAGATTTGGAAAGCATCATTGAAAAGATAAGTTCTTACACAAACGTGAATATGTTAAATCCCTTAAATTGATTCTCGAGCATAGTATCGAGGTTAACGAAGTAGTAACAAAGAACAAACGATGTATATTTCGAGTAAAATTAAATTAGCACTAGAGAAAGCCGATCAATTTACAACTAGAAATATTGATGGTACGTGGCCGAAATCATAGGCGGGTACAAGTGGGGCAGATGCGGCGTACGCCTTCCCCCCTTAAAATCGCCAAGGTCAAGTCAAACTTTGCGATTCTGATGTATCCCTGTTCTTCTTTATAGTATTTCTTCCGGCTATATACATCCGTATTACGTATAAACTATGCACTTTGGGGAATTATTATAAGGTACTTTGATGAACATAAGACGTGACATGCTCGAGAAGTGGTTGTCAAAGCCTTCAAAATCACTAAAATCGTGGAACTTACAAGGTGCTTGGCCCCCCACCCTTTGGCCCCCTAGCAGGGCTTAGCCCTGCACCCACCAGGGGCCCTTCCTGGACTCCCAGCAAATCTTTCAATACCCCCCCCCCCAACCAAAAATCCTGTAACCGCCCCTGGAAATCTCGCGGAAGGTCATTATTGGAAGAAAAATTATGTTGAACTTACTAGAAAATATATTGCTATTCTTTGTGTGTTGTATACATTAAATATGTTTATATGTAACTGTTTTACGAGGTACACTTTCGATGTAGTTTATTGCGGTTATAAGTTAACTTTTTCGGTAAAACGGTAACGTACAAAAAGATCTGAAAGTCGCAATCGATCAAAACGATCTTAGTGTTAATGGCCAAGCTACGTGAGGCTGCTCATAGTTAGTACGTTTTAGATGTAGTTAATTGCGGTTATAAGGTTTCTTCTCTGTCAGATACGGTAAAGTACAGAAAGATCTAAATTCGAAATGGATCTAAGGATCCTTGTATAGCAATGGATCAAAAGAATCCTTGTATAGAAATACATAAAAAAGATAGACTGAAAAACCACGTGTCATTCAACATGTTGTTAATACGCTAACAGTTGTATAAAATAAGAATTGGAAGAATCGATTTATTCGAAAGAAAAAACCTACTTTCTATATTAAAGGAGCGTATCATAACATTGATACATTCACGGAACATAGAACATATTTTGGTTTTAGTTTTAGCTAACAAGAAAATAGCAGGCAATGCTATGATTTTATTAGCTTCTATTCGGCATTAAAACCACCGATAATATATTACTCAAGCTCGGTACAACTAAAAATAGTTCTAGTAGCATTCCTTACGTTCAAAGTATTGTATTGATCTCCGCTTTCTGTCCGTCTGCCCTGGCCACTTTCTCCTCCTACACTATAAGCACTAGAACCTTACACACATGGTAGCTATGAGCATATGTGCGACGGTGACGGTGACGGAATTTTGATCTGACCCCTGGGTCAAAAGTTATGGGTCAATAAATGGGTACAATGGGTAAAAACACTCATTTTACTGACAACATGCGACGCACATGATAATAACTTTTGACCCAGGGGTCATATCAAAATTCCAAATAGTGCAGCGTCGCAAATATGCTGTTCGTACCCAATTTTTTTTTGTACCCAAATTTTTGTTCGTACCCAATTTTTTTTCGAACCAAATTTCTTTTTTCGTACCCTAATTTTTTTCGTACCCAATTTGTTTTTCGTAGTACCCAATTTTTTTCGTACCCATGTTATTAGCCCTCCCAATTTTTGTTTCGTACCCAATTAGTTTTTCGAACACATATTTATATATTGGCATATTTTTTCGTACCAAAATTTCAACCATCCATGTCCACATTACCCACCCCGTGGCCCCACCAACATAGGCTTTACCCACCCAAAATTGCCTTTTAATAAATCATCTATGCGGCGTGGGGATATGCGTCGGCATCTGCCATTTCTAGTTTTAATAGTTCTGTTTTTGGATGCTGGTATACATGACAAATAAGAATATGAAAAAACATTACATGCAAGTTACTCGACGAGTTTGGGTGTTCATTGACCCAAGAAAAATATATTTGGATTCCTTCTCATTGAGTAGAAAGGCTCGGGCATGTGCTCGATATGCATAAAATCAGTTGTTCCTTAATGAAAATAGAGGAGTGGCTAGGCTTGAAACAAGTATATATTCGATGATCTATCAAATTCATCAAACGAAAGAAAAAGTAGTACCTATTAGATTACTAACTAGTTTTGTAAGACAGATAAATTAGTTTAAAGTGTGATCGGAAATAAAGGTAGGTTGCTAATAATACATTTATACAATTGCACACATGCCAGAGCTAGTTTACTTGAAACAGAGCTAGTTCAAAAGCTCCCGTTATTGTGACGGAGCAAGTCATTTTCGAACTTACGTTCTGGAAAGAAAACACTTGGCAGTTAAGCAACAGTGGAAAAGATTTCAAACACAATCAGGTTTTTTTTTGTTTAATATATTTGCTGATGCAAGTAGCACAAGTTATGGAGGTGTTATAAAAAGTTGTAGCTTAAATGTAAATAGACAAAATGAGAGTCAAGTTAACGATTTTCATAGAATTAAAAAAGCAAATTTATTTTCCAACTTGTTTTATTCCGTTGCCGAACTGAGTAAAGGAATGTACTCACGGTCTTTGAGACCCGAAAATGATACAAATTTGAATGCAAATGAGCTTAAGGAAAAGAGCAAGCTGTTCCCGGAAGTGAATAGATTATTAAAGGAAAAAGAAGAAGGGTATTCAATGTTGATATTGTAAGACGGACATTTTAGATATTCTGTAAAATATTGCAAAAACTTTGGTAGAGACTGTATGATTCCCGGTTGTTTTGGTAATAATAGATCATCATTTAATAAGAATTATTTGTTCAATAATATTCACAGAAAGCGATTAGAGGGCGCGGGCTTGCATGGGCTACGCAGAGTTAAGATAAGTTGGCGGACAGAATGGCTGTATACTTAGAACAATCAAGAGCAGACAAAACGGCAAAGAAAATAATTATTCATTAAAAAAATTTCAAATACTGCGAAGAAAATGCGGTCATCATGCCAGCCTTACCTATATCAGTAGAAATGTAAATGACTGTAGCGATGGATCAAAGAAAATCTAATAAAGTTTTTACAGTTGTGTTTTATAGTATTAAATGGATTCATTATATAAATGGTGTACATGATACAAGGAAAGTTTTATCAAACAATTACTAGAAGCGTCAAATCGTGGGTTTTTCAAACCAGCTCACAAGATAGATGTACTTTCATAATAGATGATACAAATATTGTGTTTGATATATAAAGATTATACTGATTTCATTGATTTAGGAGAGCAATGATCATTTGGGGTATGAATGTATCATAGCGTATGAACGAAGTAAGTGAGATTCGTTGGTATGACGTACAATTAAAATTTGATTATTTGGTTATTAATGTACGCCATAGCAAAACTGGCATTGATATGAATGGTTCGGAGAGTCTTATTACAAAAGGTACAACTACAGCTTGCCCATATGGCATTTTAGTAAAATACATGTTATAAGCAAAATTGTCAAATGAGTTGTTGTACAAACCAGTTTTTTGAATACTTCATCCTCATTGGTAAAGAAATACAACAAATAAGTTACACAAGAGCAAGAGAATGTATTATTAAGAAATTGAAACTAAGTTGGTCCCCAACTTGGCCTTGGTATGCACTTCATAAAAGCTAGTGTTACCGCCAATGTGGCAAAGGCTTCGTGCGTTTTAGAAAGATGTTTTAAGAGGCATGGGAGATGGATATGAATTAATTTGAAATTGATATTTAACCTCCTATACTTTGTATTGTCTAGGCGTCTCTCGCAAATCGCACAACAGTGTTATTGTTCATGTTTGTTTAAAACAAAGTTATGACTTATAAGTACTCCGCGTAACATCGTATAGCGGAGTACTTTTGTCCTGACGGACATGATAAAACAAACCGGTTTTGCAAGTTTGTTTGTGAATGGCTATTTATGGAAATAAATAGCGTTAGAAATCTGTTCTAGCGAGGTCGTCAACGTGGCAAATTCATGTTTTGTATGAGTACATGTTTAAATGTATATTGTATACATATGCTGGTTGATTTTACGAACATGCTCGGATAAAGGCCGTTATTCCTTTATTCTGAAGAATGGACAAAGTGTATTGCTACGGTCCACACGTTTCTTCCTTGGTCGGGTAATACCACAAGAGAAAAGTATTGCGAGTTGTTCGTTTGCGGCTACCATTCTTGTGATGAATATAAAGGTAAATTTGTAGTTAATGCTTAATCGTAATGCGGTTTAATTTTAAACCGTCATTTTTTAGTTTGAACAGTCAAAATTTACAAAATATGTACTACCAATTTTATCTGAGCCTGCATTTATGCTTATGATGCAAATATGATTACGTGCACATCAAGTATACGTGTTAGTATAAATAAGATGTTTTGCATAAGTGAACTTGCTTTATGAAATGCATGTTTGTCTTGAAACTCTGTGCACATGCGGCCACAATATATGCGTCCCTCGCAAATCGCACAACATTGTTGTTGTATTTGTTTGTTTAAAACATTGTAAGGACTTAGTCTGACAGGCTACTCTGCATATTAAGGATCAATGAACAGATCTGCTTGTATCAGAGCCATTGTTAGCAGTCATCTCACGGCAGACACGTGGCTTCATTTTTCCATCACATCTATTAGTGTATTGGTTTTAATTGCATCGTTTGTTTTACTGAAAAGATGTATACCCCTAAACACTAGGTATTCACAAATTGTATTCACCCACCTTTCACAGTAAGGAATGCGTGTGCTCTGTCGGTGTCCAGACCGTTGCTGATTACGCACGTGTAGACCCCAGAATCTCTAACGATGGTGCCAGAAATGGTGAGCGAATTATCCCAGAAGTTCTGTTTCATCCTGTTTTCAGTGGAAGCGACAGGTTTATCGTCCTTCTCCCAGGTTACGACCATATTCCGCGCCTCGTCGAAATCTGTGGACCCTGAGCAAGTGAATTTTGCGTCAAATCCCGCTTTAACAACCAGGTCTTCCGGGAACTGCTCGATGCGAGTTTTTCCTGAAAGTAAATGGTTTATCTGATTTATAAAGTCACATTTTAATCATTTTTCTTTTTGAGGTTATGATTTGCCGTTGAAATAACCAACATAGGAAAGCAAATCATATCCACAATAAAATAATTAAAGATAAACATTGAGTACATTTTAAAAATTAAATTAAATTTCTCTGAACAAACATATTGTTCATGCGTTTTCCATCACAATTTATTCGTTTGATTTTAAAGGTTTAAACAGAGCTTTGTCAGAGACAACGTGCCTGGATTATAGCATGGTTGTAGTTGGGAGTAAAGTGGAAGAACAGGTTATTAGATAAGGGCTTTTCGTTGTCAGGGCAAGCAGTGGGTCAGTACTAGGTATCCACTCTCTAACTAAAACAAGAATTGATATATCTTACCGTATATATATATATATATATATATATATATATATATATATATATATATATATATATATATATATATATATATATATAAAACAAGACACAATATGTATGTATGTATGAAGTTTTAACAACATTTGTATCAATTCATGTCTTACAGAATTACTTTTTTATAATTTTATTAATGCTGACCTTTATCCCACCAATCCAATTCGCAACCAAAAGCAACATCTGTTTGTTTGAATATAAGTCGCATTTATTTTATTTAGCAGTTAACAATTGTACATAAAGCTGAAGTCGTTTCCGGAATTTCATTAAATGACTGAATG
Organism: Dreissena polymorpha; assembly: GCF_020536995.1. Taxonomy (NCBI): domain Eukaryota; kingdom Metazoa; phylum Mollusca; class Bivalvia; order Myida; family Dreissenidae; genus Dreissena; species Dreissena polymorpha. The sequence continues at coordinate 48,831,400 of NC_068357.1, read as the reverse complement.
AATTGTTTAGTCATTTCGTGAAATTCCTGAAGAAATCACACATTTCGTGAAGTCATTAAGAGAAACAGCCACTACAAGAAATTCCTGAATCGTAAAGGAATTTCGTGAAATGCATAGTTTCACAGATTTACATATATATTTTATAGCAAATATGAACAAGTCTCATATCAAGTAAGGTCTATCCCTTTCACTCTTATTCCCCCCCCCCCCACCTCGAGTTTCTTATCGGATCTGCTGTATGAAAAAGGATCTACCACTCTAAAAAAAACAAATCCGCATATCCTGGAAAACTTGTATACATGCGAGTAATAGTTCAGGTTCACTGCACATCTTCAAAATGAAATGTACCCAGAGGTTATAAAAGAAAAACATGAAATGTATAGACGGACGGACAGAGGAGATGAACGGACGGACGGAGGGAATGGCACCTGTAAAACATTTTTGGGCATTTATGAATCTGAAACTGAGTAAAGTACTTACTTTTAACTTGCACTGAACACACTTTTGCTGATTTCACAACGCCAAACTTGTTTGAGGCCTTGCAGTGGTATTTACCTGCATCTGCCACTGTCACATTCTGTAATGAAATGCTATCAGGTCATGGTACTTACATCCAAACCTGAGTTTTATGCAATACATATTTTACTCTTTCCAAAAGAAAATGATTATGTTTAGATTTATAGATTTGTTTAAAATAATTTGGTAACAAAGGACTGTTTAATATGTACAATACAAATCGAAATTATAAAGATTTTGGAACTGGATATTTAAGCTTCTGATTCAGTGCGTAGTAATTTATGAACGGTGTTTTTTATATTTCCAAACAACTTATTATTAGTGTTAACTTATACTAATTTAGAATTAGTCCCTAAAATGGATGTTCATGAACTATTATATTAGCTTTATATGATATGACATCAATCTCCTAAATAATAATAAAATACCATTTATTATCAGGAATGTGATTTAAGAAACACTTTCGGGTAGAAAATACCAACCTACCATTATTACTGAGCTCACCAAAATTTTGTAACGGCTCTGAAGTGCTCTCACTTGATCAATGTACAGAAATGTTCAAAAACTTGACCTGTTTACAAAACTTTTTACAAAGTACAAAGTTAATAAATGTAGGTTCCTTAGTTGAAAAACGTGTTTCCAGAGACGTTATCTGGTAAGCTAGCGTTTTGTTGCATTCAACCCAGATTTGAACTCAGCCTAGATATTGTCAAGAAAAACACATTCTGACAAAGTTTGATCAAGTTAAAGTCATATATCTAGTTTGCAGATTGGTAACAAGATTTTTATTAGATTTGACTAGTGACCAAGTTTTTAAACGCACATCACCTAGATTCAAACTCTTACTATATATTGTCGAAATCAACATTCGGAACAAGTTTCAAGATTGAGTCCTAAATGGGGTTTCTAGAGTGGTTTTAAGTTGTTTCTCTGACTTGACATGGTTTTCAATCGCATATGACCCTAATTCAAAATCGGTCTATTTATTGTTGACATAAACATTCTGACCAGGTTTCATCCCGATTGAATGAAAAGTGTCAACAAACTAAAAGTTGACGACACACAAACAACGACCCCTGACGAATGGCGCAGCACATGTGGTTATCCCAATAGCCCACCACTAAGTTGAGCTGAATATAGATACAGTAAAGTTTAGAAATATTTTGAAAGTACTCATTGCAATAAAATTCCAAAAACTACTTAATGACAATTAAAGATCCGTAATGTTTTTTCCTATCTTTAATGGCCGCTCTATCCCCAGAAAACGCGTACCGAAATCTTTAAGCTTCCAGATGGCAGGATCTTGAACCTGCCCCCAGTGATGAGCGTCGTGTAGCGGTACCATTCTATCAGAGGATCCGGTTTGCCTCGGACTATGCATGGGATGATCACCGACTGACTCTCGGCAACCTTTATGCTATCCGGCGGCTCCTGCTCAATCTCAGGTGCCTGGTCTGTGCAACAAAGGTCACGTGTATCAAAGACTGAGATGTTAGCTTGTTTGTATTTTTCAAAGTGTCATATCATGCTTTCCAGTTAACTGAAAGGTTTACCTTGTCAAAGCTGATTTACACATGAGGTATACCCATCCATCACATGCAGATAAAAGGTGTAAAAAGTAACAAATATTTTATTAATATTGTATGTACTTAAATGTCTAGACTGTTTTTTAAAATTATGTCCTGAGAGCTGACAATTAAACAAAATTAACAGACAACCAAGAGCACTTACTTATGACATTGAGGTAGACATTAGAGAAGACGTAGCCATGCTTGTTGCTGGCATTACATTGGATGCTCATGTGATCTGCGAGAGTGAGGTCTATCAATGCGATGTTGTTGTGGCCAATTTTGTGAAACCTTGGATTGTTGTAGATTCTGGGATGATCCCAAACATTCTCAGTACTAGGGGCTGAAAACAATATACAAAAATAACAAAAGATCATAAAATCAGCGTTGTGTGTTCTGTGAAACATGTCTAGCGATGTGGAATACCGTATCCCCTCTTACTGGGTTTACCAACCTTTTCAAGTGTAATAGAAGCAGTAAAGTTAATAACTATTTGTAAAGTTACCTCACTTTCAAGGAAGAGAAATCACGACTCTTAAAAATATGAAAACAGTCTCAACCAAAAAAAGTTTAACAAATCATTATAAATGGGTCCAAATGTCATAAATGCTATTACCTTTCAGTTGCTACAAATCAGTTATAATAAATATACCCATGTGCACAATTTGAAGTCCTTATGAACAGGTTTATAAGGTGGTATCAATTTATAAAGTATAACTAAGCCTAAACTGCCATGTTTGGCTCTTCAAAGGGTAATTTGTATTTCTAACAAGAAATACTAACATACTTGTTTTACCGTACTGAATGTAAAATGCTGAATATGTGGAATGGAAACACCAGGGGCAGAGGTTTAAGGTTTGTTTACATACAATATGAAACAAGTGAACTTTGAAAAAACAATAAAAAAAACACTATTAACTACACTTTTTTCAGTTAGAATGAGCAAATGTCCACCGTAAACAAACTACACTTTATCTGCACAACAGCATATGACCACACTAACCCAATTCTCCCTCGCAAACTTACAATATGATAGTGGGACACCGTTGATGAACCAATCATACACAGGGTCTGGCACCCCTTTAGCTTTGCAAATAAAAGTTGCAATCTCTCCTTCCGATTTGTCTTGGTCCTCTGGTTCCTTCTCCCATTCGGGTGCCGCTTAAAGTGGAAAAAGACGTTGAAAGATCTGCGATTCGTCATCTTGTTAAATAAGTTAAGTTCCGGTAAACAGCGCTTTTTTAAATCAAGGACAAAATACAGAATTCCCAATTGTAATCTAAAACATAATCCCTACACTTAAGAAAGTCGCATCAATTTCATGCCAATGAATTAATAAAATCTATAAGTTGTATGTAACAACGAGAAACATGCTCGATCGATTCGGTTTATATTATACAGTTGGTTCGCTCCATTTGGCCATTTCTGTTCTAATGTTTCATTGAATTTGCTGGCGATGATTGTTTTTAATTTTTAATTTTAAAACTAAGGCATTTTTGTAAATAGTAAAAAGGTATATCAGACACTGGTGCTATCACACGACACGAGTAGATACAGACAAATCCACTATTTTCTACGGTGACAAAGAGAGAAAGGGTAATAATTAAGCATAAAAGATCGCAGTCAAAATTCGTCCTTTCTTTACAATCATATACACATTGTGGTTATTGATGTAAGAACGTTTGAGCAAGATTAAATCAGTATATAATTATGTGTTAACAAACGAATTAATATATCCCACGGTGGAAAAATAAACGTCCTTAATATTTCCAAACAATTCAACGCTTAAATTCATTTCTTTATGATCATATACACATTATAATTATGCAACTGTGAATGTTTGAGCAATTTGCACTAAAACGTTACAGAGAACTTGAAAATACAAAATGTTCAGATATATTCAATAATATTAAGGTAATTCAATTCTGAAGTTATAAACAAGATAAATCGAGTAGTTAAAGAAAATCTTAACAAACGAGCCTCAGAGGACTACATATTATATATTGGAAAAAGAGACAAAGGCCCTAATTCTGCCAAAACTTGCCACAGTCCAAATTTCTGCCTTTGGGCTTATCTTCATTTTTAGGTCACTCAGCTGTAAGAGTTTGTTACGGAAACCAATCCGGTATTTAATGAGGAGTTGAAAACACACAATTCATATTATGTCGATGAAAATAGACCAAGATCCATTAAACAACAATGGGCATTGATTCTGCCAGAACTCAGCGTAGATAAATTAACTTGTTTGCGATAATCTGCACATTAATGTCATTCGACTGTGCAATATTGAGCAAGAACCGCACAGTCGTTAAAAACGAAGACGAGTTCAAAATACAATCTTTGGGACGTACGTACGGAGGACGGACGACCGGACAGAAAAGTGCAATGCGCTCTGTCTGCCACTGTGCGGGATCATACAAATGAGTTACAATAGTTATTACTACACACAATATTAAACGATGTCAACAGCCTTCTGCAGCCTGCCTATGTCAAAGCAGCGCTTTTAGAAAACTTAAACTGTTAATGATTACCATTCTGAGTCAATGTTAAACAAGGCTCCGAACGTGCACCATTCAGGAATCAGTTTATTTAATAATTGCTTGCATCATATGAAGAGCATCAGCTCTAAAAGGGCACCAACACGGAGAATTTTTCCACAAATGTATATAAACGAACATTTACATGAGTTTGTTTGTGCAATTGAATATTGAAGATTTAACGACGCCAATTTCAAGATATTTCGTGACAGTACAGGTACTTTTCCCATGTAGGGAAAACAAATTGCTGAAGATATATATATATATATGTACATAAGTTTTACCGTTCAATAGTACTTTTTTAAGATATTATTGAGAATGTGGTGAATACTGCACGGATGTTTTTTTATATGTAGCCTCTAGAGTGTTAAACGTGTTAATTACAAGTATGAACATTTGTATGTGTCAAAATATATGTTACAATTATAATTTACTCACATTCAATATTCACATCAAAAACCTTGGTAAGGTTGGACAAAGACAAAACGTTGAGGCCCATGCACTGGTACTGCCCTGCATCTTCCATCTGAACATCAGAGATGCGTAATTCCTTGCCCCAGTCTGCGATAGCCATTCTATCCGGGAAACTGCCATTGATCTTACTCCAGTACACTTCTGGTGTTGGGCTATCGGAGAAGAATGGTATTAAACAATCAATCTCTGCTTACAAAAATGTATTTCGTTGATGGCTTATTTTTCCGTTAACTAGATGAGCTAGAATTAGAAAATTTGACTTATACACCTCTTCATAAAACCCTATTGCTATACATTTTGCTTCATACAATTTTTAGCCAGTGGAGCCCTGATTAAAAGCTATAACTTAAGAGACAAGATTGTATTAAATCTAATTCCTTTATGTTTTCATTAAACACTTACAACGTTCATATCAGTGTTCTTGTATTTCTTTTAGTTTTGTTTTTGAAAGCCTGTTTCTCAGATAAATTCTCCTCTTACGAAATTTGCAATAAAGTGATATGTTATATAACTCATAAGAAAATGCAAAACACATGAAGTCACCCTTAGACAAATTGGTTTCGTCAGTGAAATGCCAAGTACCTAAATGAGCACATCCAAATTAACCACAAAAGGCATGTACGCGATTGCTTAATTGCATTTGTACCAGAAGTAAAAGGAACTCTTTAGAAACGTGCAGAACTTAAATATATTAAGGAGGAACAATATATGTTATTAATAAAAGTTGGGTTTTTTTCTCGAAAGATGAGAAGCCCTTCCATGTGTACATGTATAAGATGCTGTCACAGATATTATATCCCCTCCATTGATGAAATGTTTTCGAAAAGGTTAGGTTAGACTTTGGAATTGCTTTTCAAAGTTTAAAGGAAAAGTGTTGTCAACTGGTTTTTGTTATGCAGTATTTACAACACACATACAATGTGTGAGCTGCGACATAAGCTTGTAATGTATTTTACTTAAGGGACAATTACCTATTAAAAAATAAACACTATCGAAACCTTGGTGATGATTATTCTGTAAACTTAAGACGAACTTAGTACGCGTAATGTACGAGTTGGGTATAGGAGCTATCATTTGTAATTTTGAACAAATGACGATAACTCTTTAAATAATAACGCTATTTTGAAAAATAAACATAAAATATACACTGTACCACTCGGAGTTTATCATTCTGTTGAAATTTGACATATATTGCACACAACTTTTAGGAGTTGCGCACCGAAGCTTAAATGTGTTATTCTTATAAAAGTACAACAACTCCTTCACACATAACTTAATTGCTTAACCTTGAGAATCTCCGCTGTAGCACTTGGAGATTATTTGTTCGGTAAAGGTTGGCAATATCGCACACAAAATGTACACGAGTTGTGCACAGAAGAGTTTGACGGTTGGAAACATGCACGCACAGAGTGAATGGCGCCCATCATGACTATATCCCTACGCCTTTGGGGATGGAGGGGCTTGGATTGGGATGGGGCTGGATTGGGGTGCTGGGGGGTACAAATAAGCTGAAAAGTAACATAAAGCTGTTCATTTGCACACAATGGTAATACACTCATAAATATCCTACCTAAAGAATCTTAGTCCACACTGGTGATGTGTTCATATGCAGCATTAACTTACTGGAGTAGCGCACTTTAAGCTTGACTGTTATCTATTTAAACAATATGTTATTCTTGAAGCACATTTATCACGTTACTGAAAGCACATAAATAATGTGGCACGTACTTTCCGGAGAAAATACAACGCAGCCGGACAGTGGTTCCCTTTTTAAAGACCTGGTCGCTTGGAGAAGTCCATAGCTCAGCCGCGGCATGCTTCTTTTCAGTAGCTAAAATCAAATTAAATAGAAATATGCAAACAGAATGTAAAATTTTTAATCTAAGTGAAAACGGTTTGTTGAATATTGTTTAAACAAGTGTAAAATAAATGACTAAGTGTCAAGCAATAATACACCTTAATCATAAAATCATTTCAATGGAGCTATCATATTGTCATAGCCAATCGGACATTTTTTAATTAAGAGTTTGTAAAAAAAGTGACGAAGAATTTCACCAGACGCCGCCTTTCGTAATATGACTAAGTTGAAAAAGAGACATAATTTTTGCAATTTTCAACCCGCATGCGCAACTTCATGTCGTTTGGAATCGTATATACGCTGTACATTGAAACTTTTAGGAGAAAGCCTTCAGACAATTGTATTTCTACATAAAAATGCAAAGAAGCCGGACTTGCGTCCATGGTGACTCCAGTATAACCCCCTTTACTTCTTTATAGAGGGGTAACGTGTTCGATCCCCAGTCGCGGAGGATTATCAAGATTATTTAAACCAGGGGTACTGGTTGAAACAGGAAATGGGCACAATAGTGTCTTTGTTAACATAATGTTTTGATTTGTATTGCGTATAGACATTCAGAAAGTATGGACATCATTAGTTGACAGAGGAGTCTTGTAATAAAAATAGTTTACAGGTGCTTGTCTCTAATTGAACTGACAAGGCATGGTTAGCAATCCCATAGCGATCGGTCAATTGAGCTTAAAAAGATTTAAGCTAAAATTAAAAGCTCTCCTTACAGCCATTCACTTGCACTTGAATCTCTGGTCCAATGGAGTAATCCCGCACAAAGAAGTTGAGGGCCACACACGCATAGGCTCAACCACCTTGCTCATCGGATTTCTTTACGTTAGAAATTCGCAAATGACCTGAAATTAAACATATTAAAATTCAAACAACTGTATGAATGTATAAGAATTGACTGATGGAAACAATATAATTCAAACTATCATTTATAAAAGTTTAATCTAATGTTCTATCCTGAAATAGTTATGTCTACATGTAATATGCACATCAAATGAGTTTGCTTTAATCATATAATCGGATTTACAAATTAATACATGCATTCCCAATTGAAACAGTGACGAAAATGTATACGTATAAAATAATGTTTAATGTCAACATATCTGAGGCTCTTTATTTCAAATTTGTGACAAATCTCAAAATTATGTTAGTGTTTGGTATAAATTGAAAGTTTATCATACATGTAAACGCATTATGACCCTGACATTTAACAGATCTTGAGTTTTGAATAGTGCCCTTAATGCAAATGCAAATGCAAAAGACATTTTTCTGTAAAACAAAATCAACTTTATTATAAAAGCTTCAAAAGATAATTTTGTATGGTGTTTTCCTAAATTTACACGCAATTGATCAGAAAATATTTTACAAAAAAGTGACGCACAACAACATCCACACAATTATCTCACAAAATGCTGTTCAAAAGACATTATTTGGACTTAAAAAAGCACACAATACTTGAAATATGCATAAAAAAGAGGGCCTTGTGATGCTTACCAGAGAAACCAAAGATTTAAACTGATATGGACAGGTAGCGTTAATAAGCTTCCATCATAGGCACATAAGGAAACAAGAGTGCCAACTTGTCAAAAATACGCATGTTTAAAAACCTAGTCGCCTTTATCTGACAGCTACCGTAAGGCTTTTCTCTCGTAACAATGCTTTGATGTCACCTTAGCGATGTTTGATTATCACAGAACACATTTTTTTACGCGACCTACTAAACCATTCCTTAAAGTGAGACTGTACGATGTTGTCAAATATTTATGAATTTATATAAAATGTGTTAAAAATTATTATACATATATTTCAATATAAATTAAAATAAAAGTTAAGAAGAACATGAGTTGAAAAATGCGAAATAAGCTAGATATTTAAATCTAAAATTGAAAATATGAACAATGTGAATCTAAATTTAGTTTTAGTGCAGATTCGTTCATACGACACAAAGACACAATTTTGATTCCTAACAAATACGAGTAAAAGTGTCGGCATCGTCTGAAACCAGCGCTATCTTTTCTTTGGTGCAATTAATGAAATTCGTCTTCAATGTAAAAAAATTCTTGCATATTGTGTGTTATTGTAACATATTTTTATCAATATATTACAATTTAACACATATAAAAATCGTGCATACTCACTTTAAGTTAAGTGCAAATAATCGGTATTAGAAAGCAGAGTGTTTTGGAGCAGATCGGATGCATACGTTTCAATTTAAAATGTAGTAAGCAATATAACCTTTATTGTA